>NW_008794774.1:1476053-1483682 GCF_000699145.1 Aptenodytes forsteri | reverse complement strand
GTGAGGATGTATTGGCTGTGTGGTGCTTAGTTGCTGGCTGGGGTTAAACCACAACAGTCCTTTTTGGTGCCCAACATAGGGCTCAAAGGATTTGAGATAACAACAGATTTGATTGGAATGTGCTAGATCTAACTTATAGCTGTTATTGCTGTTTAGCTATTAATCGGCAGGCTTCTGTGCTTGCCATGGGGCTTGCTTGCCTTACTGTATATTAGAGTCTAGTGCTCGTTAGTGGCTGCTTTTTGCTTTCGCTGCTTGCTGTATTGCTGTACTGCTTATCATCTTGCTCTGCTGTGCCTGGGAACATTCTGATAACAGCATTGGTGATGTGCCTGGGCTGGCAGATGGCAAAGGCATCCCTGCTGTTTCTGTGCTGCTGTACTGGACAGGCTGGAACTCCAGTATGTACTCGAGTCAAAGGGACTGTGACCTGTGGATGAGTCCACACAGGAGCAGGACACCCCAAAGCATCTGTGGCCATGGATAAGTCCACGCCAAAGCAGGTATACATCTTGAAGCATCTATGGCCATGATTATGTCCGTGCCGCAGCAGGTATACCTCTGAATGGATTGTGGCCCAAGGATAAGTCCACGCTGGAGAAGGTAGACCTTGAAGCATCTGTGGCTGTGGATAGGTCCATGCCGCAGCAGGTACACCTTGAAGCATCAGTGGCTGTGCATGAGGTCATGCTGGAGCATCTCAAAGTGTGTGGCCATGTATAAGCCCACAACAGTGCAGGTACTCCCCTGGAGGGACTGCAGGTACTGGTAAGGCCTTGTTGGAGCAGATACACCCCTAAGGGACTGCAGTCTGTGGATAAGTCCAAGCCAGAGCAGGGGTGAGGGGAGGAATTCGTTGCAATGTTAAGCCCAATGGTCTGGTCCAAAGGGACCAGAGATGGACATCGTAATGGAAATACCTTTAAACTGTTATAATCCATTATTTGAGTTGCATGTTATAGGAATTACTATAGCAGGAAACACCTGAACCAGTGGAGGACAAGCCTTACAAGAAGCAGTGAACCCAACCTGAGCTGGCTTTGGTGCCCAGTAACTCCATGCAACACACCACCTCTCCTGTCCTGAGTGACCACCATAACAGATGGAGCCCAAAGTCAGGGACTAAATGAACCCAGTGGACATTTTGTGGACGTTCGTGGACATTTTACAGACATTTTACAGGGGTGGTTCATAGACTAAGGGAATGATATGTGTGTATTATATCAAAGGATGGGAAAGGGGGGTATGGTTAATGAGGATGTATTGGATAGTGTGGGACCTGAGCATGATGTAAGTGGTATGGAACAAGGGGTGGAGAATGTGCTGGTTTTGGTGTCCTGGTGGACACCAAGTTGAACATGAGCCAGCAATGTGCCCTTGCCACAAGGAAGACTAACGGTATCCTGGGCTGCATTAGACAAAATATTGCCAGCAAGTCGAGGGAGGTGATCCTTGCCCTCTCCTCAGCGCTGGTGAGGCCACACCTGGAGTACTCTGTCCAGTTCTGGGCTCCTCAGTACAAGAGAGACATGGACATACTGGAGAGAGCCCAGCAAGGGGCCACTAAGATGATGAAGGACTGGAGCATCTCTCCTGTGAGGAAAGGCTGAGAGAGCTGGGACCGTCCAGCCTGGAGAAAGGAAGGCTCAGGGGCATCTTACTACTCTATAACATACCTGAAGGGAGGGTTGCAAAGACGATGGAGCCAGGCTCTTTTCGGTGGTGCCCAGTGACAGGACCAGAGGCAATGGCCACAAACTGAAACACGGGAGGTTTCCTCTGAACTTCAGGAAACACTTTTTCACTGTGAGGGTGACTGAGCCCTGGCACAGGTTGCCAGAGAGGGTGACTGAGCCCTGGCACAGGTTGCCCAGAGAGGTGGGGGAGTTGCCATCCTTGGATATTCAAAAGACCAGATAACCTCCAGAGGTCCCTTCCAACAGTAACCATTTATGTATGGGACATAAAATTAGCATTTCAGAGTTGAACCTTAAGTTACTTCTCTAAGACCAGGTTTCTTATCTCTCTCAATTTCATTTTCAGTTTTTCAGTGTCAAAAGTAAGAAAACAAACTGAAGAATTTTTTATTTAACACACATTTCTGTTTCTCAAGAAATAACCTTTGACTATCATCATTCATATATACAGATGTGTATATGTACACAAGTATATACTTAGTGTATATACGTGAACATAATACAATGGTTCTTAACATTTGTCTTAGGAGGTTTCTTGGGTTTTTAGCTTTTCAGAAAATGTGTGTCATTCATGTTTTCCTCTTTGGATACTTGATCTGTTTAAACAGGACATTTTAGTGGCATCATTTTTAGCTACAACATTTACTTCATCCTTTCTCCCTGGTTCTGAGAGACATGATATTTATGAAGCAAAATCTTTTCTCTTGTCAAGCCCTTGACCAAATTTCCTTTCTCAGAAGACATTTACATTTTCCTTAATGGTTGAATTGTAAAGTGAGGTTAGTGGAGCAAGGTAACATAAAGCATATATAGTGGTCTTATTCTTACGTCTGAGAATTAATCCAGTATTAACATTTCCATATACATTTCTTGCACAAATGATTCAGTATCTTTTATAAATATGACTGAAATTATTTTCTCAATTTGCAACTCATCACCTGCCCAGAATTTTCAATTTTACTTGCCACAATTCCTCATTAAAATGATTTTCCAACTGGAGAGAGATTTTTATGACTGAAAAAAGTATTTCCTGTCTCATCCATGAATGTGAGAAAGTGGGACATGCTTCAGCCCTCTCATTCCCTTTTATGTTTCTATTTGTGTTCTCATAATCTATTTGGTTTCAAGGAAAATTGATAGTTTAGATGCAGTTCGTTCAGTGGCTCTTTGGCCATTCTCTGGCTTCGTTCCTGTTCACATGAGAGAGAAAACTGAAAGCAATTTCCTTAGAGGTGTATTTTTTGCCTTGGTTGAAGACCCATACGTTTTTGCATTTGCCTGAGTTGAAGCCATGTCCAGAGGCTAAAATCAAGACTAATGCAAGCTGAAGTCTTACACTGCTTAATTAAAGCATCTGCACTGTTTTCTTTCACCGTTGAATGCTTCTGACAAACAAGTTCCCAGAGCAATGTGGATCTGGTGTTTTCCAGATTTTGTAGGTGTAGCATTCCTAACATGGTCTTAATTTAGTGCACCAAATGTATACATTGGTGATGCTTCTTTTCAGCCTTTGTCTTCATTTTTTTCTTTCAAAGGAGAGAAATAATTGTCTAGCTGTCCTGTGCTTTCAAGGGAAGGAATAAAAGAACATACAAGCAGGCTGTTTCTAGTGAAAGAGGAGGATTGTTGTGTGAGATACCTATATTAGAAATTCCTTCCCCCAGCATAGACAGTTGATGTGCGGTCTCTTGTCACCAGGAGCTGAGACTTCTCAAGTTAAGCTGAAAGGCAGTTCCAGCTGCTGAGTGGTAACCTCCAGCGTGGACACAGCAGGCTGCAACAGGAAAGGTGTGGTACAAAACAGGTAGCTAGCAAAAAAACCCCACCCTAACTTCTAATTTTTCTTAATCAAAAAAGATGGATCATCATGATTAATTTCTTTCTGAGTGTTCTTTCCTTAAACTGTACTGATCTGTGGAAATGGATCCACTTCATGAGTGAGTCAGGTGACCTGAAGTTTTCTATTTCTTTCACCAGTGGAGTGTACCATAGGATTGGCCTTTGTGTTCCCCACACCATGGGAATCCAGCACAGCACAGTCATGCAAGTGGGGTGTAGAAGTACCAACATGCCTATGGAAACCTATCATGCTCAGGTCCTCTCTACAGACTTGAGTTCATAGGGTGAGACTTACATGCCTAAGATTGGAATCCACAAAACCCAAACAGCTGAGTAGACACCTCCTGAACTGGCCAGTAGAAAACTGCAAGAAGTGTTTGGATTAGAAATATATTTGCTTTATTTGGAACTGATATGCATGGAAAATCTGGAGCAACAGACTTGCCATCAGTGGATTGTAATCAGGTTAGGGAACATTTAACAAAACTGAAATTACACACGTCCAGGGACCTGACAGGATGCACTCATTAGTGCTGAGGGAGCTGACCAATGTCATTGTAAGGTTACTTTTGGTTGTCTTTGACAGATTGTGGAGATGGAGGAGGTTCCTGAGGACTGGGAGAAAGCAAATATCACTCCCATTTTCAAGCAGGGCAAGAAGAAGGATCTGGGGAACTACAGACTGGTCAACCTCACACCAATCCCTGAGAAAGTGAAGGGGCACGTAGTCCTGAAAAACATTCCCAAATGCATGAAGGACAAGAAAGTAGATGGGAGTAGTCAGCATGAATTTACAAAGGAGAAATGTCATTTTCAAGGAGCTAAAAAGAAATGAGGTTAAAAGGGAAACTGAAAATACAGCCATCTATTTTTAAATTTGAAGTTTTATGTTTACAGTAAATGCACAAAACAAGAGACACAGGAGTTGCTTGCAGCTCTGAACCTCTATCAGCCAACAAAAGCTCTTGCTCACTCTGCTGGTTCTTTCTAGAGCCACAGAGTGTGTGTATCCTCTGACTCCGTTAGCTACATCTTTCCAGGGTTCATGTCATATTTATTTGTCTCTCTCACTTCATTTTCACATTCAGCCACTGGTTCTTCAAACAATTCTGTCAAAAATACCTCTATTTTTACAGTTAGCCTTTCTGAGTGCTCACAAGCATGTCCCTGTGTTTGGTTTTAGAAATACACAATCTCCTGGAGGAGTATACCAATATTCTCTCAAAGCAAGAGACTGCTGTTACATCTGCTGCAAGTAGCGCAACATACAGCAGACAGAAAGTCAGTCAGACTGAGTTGGGTGTCTGTGTTCAGGTGCTGGCAGTGGGGGGCTGCAGGGGTGGCCTCTGTGAGAAGAGGCCAGGGGCTGCCCCATGCTGGACACAGCCCATTCCAGCCAGTTCCAACCACCTCCAAAATGGACCCACCAAAGGACACAGCTGAGGCCATCAGCCACATGGCACAGAGAAGTGGCACCTCTGTGAAAATTTATTTAAGAAAGGGCAAAATGCCAGATAGCAGAGTGAGGAGTGAGGGGGGAAAAAAAAAAAGACTGAGGAGCAACCCTGTGAACACCAAGGTCAGTGAAGAAGGAGGAGGAAGAGGTGTTCCAGGTGCCAAAGCAGATACTCTACTGCAGCACATGGAGAGGACCGTGCTGCAGCAGACATCTACCCTGCAGCCTGTGGAGGACCCTACATTGGAGCAGGTAGATATTTCCAGAAGGAACTGCAGCCTGTGGAGAACCCATGCTAGAGCAAGGGAAATGGGTGAGGAGGAAGGAGCTGCAGAGAGGAGCAATTATAGACTGACCCCAAACCCCCATTCCCCATCTTCCTGCACTGCCCAGGGGAGGAGGGGAGGTAGAGGAGTTGGCATTGAGGGAATGACAGTTGAACATGGGGAAGAAAAGCCAGGGGAAGTTGTGGTTTAACTTGTCTTTGTTCCTCAGTATCTAAAACTATTTTAATTGGCAATAAATTAAGTTAATTTTCCCCAGGTTGAATCTGTTTTGTCCATGATGGTAATTGACGAGTGATGTCCCTGTATTTACCTTGACCCATGAGCTTTTCATCTTATTTTCTCCCCCTGCCCTGTTGGAGGAGGAGGAGGAGAGAGCAGCTAGGTCAGTGTCTGGCAGCTGGCCAAGGTCAACCACTACACGGGTAAATGAGGAATGTTTGGGGGAAGGTTTTGCCACTCTTTCGAAAGTACACTGTATCTTCTGCCCTGTAGATTTTGTAGCAAGCACAAAAAGGCAAGAATCACAGGGTATGAAGAACAGTACTACCATGAAGTACATCCCCTTCCTTTCTCCCACCAGGCAGAAGAAGAGTAAGGTCTTTATTTAGACCCATTGGGTTGCAATCATCTAAGAAGTCTAGTTAACCTAAAGAAATAGAAGAAGATGCTCAAGACTGATGAGAACAGAAAATCTCAGAAATGCATTTTCATGCACTCCCTTGCAAAAAGTAATACTTCTTGGGCTGGGACACTGCTGCACTGCTCCATGGTGGGGGCTGCAAATATCTGTAGGAAGACAGAAGCTCAGAAGTGCGCTGACAGTAAGTGAATGAGAAGCTGTTATTAAATCCCACTGAGAAACTTAAAGTGTGCCTGGAAGAAAGTGGATCTGTATGGGTAGGTGATGATCCATCTGGGAATGGCAGCACCTTGGTGCCTCAGTAGACAAAGAAGACAACCTCTTGACAGCTTGTAAAAGGAAAGTTTGATGTGTTACTTCCACGACCCAGATACTGTATTGTTGAACTGCTGTGTGTTAGGGTACAAATTAGTCTTTCGTCACCCTGCTGCCACTTTATGCAGGACACTGCTGAAGGCTACTGTCAATTCATTCATTAAGTATCCATATATGTATACTGTTAGTCATGGGATCAATTCATTTAAGCAACTCAGTTGGCTAAAGCTGCGTGAAATGAATATTCAATTAAGTCTGTTTTGGATCTCATTCAGATATTCAAATAAGCTAAACCTTTGGCTTGTTCATTTGTGAAATAAGCTCTTTTATATGGGTGTAAAATGGCTTTTCACAATGGGTAAGCTCTGATCTCCGATCCACACATGTGTAACAACTAGAAGTAGCATAATCCCGGAATTTGAGAAGCTAGCAACAGTATCTGCACTGAACTGTTGCTCCATTGGGAGTTTTCAGTCTTCCAAAATCACATTAGGCCAGACATGCTTGTCTTGCATGTCTGTGCTTGAAGATAATGAAAATGCAGCATTGAAATGTGGAAGAGTAGTTCCTAGCACATCTGATCTTGACTTTCTTTCCTGAAACTCTGGAATATGGTCTGTAAACAGACATATTTTTCAACTTTTCAGGGGACTTTTCATCTCATGAATTTTTTGCATAGCTAACTTCAAGCACTTCTTTCAAAATTTTTGAAGGCACCAGCGTTTTTAAAATCAGGTCCTTCCAGACTTCTTAAACCAGGTTCTTAGCTTAAGCTGGTGATTCACAAAATCATCAGTAAAATGTTAGCTACATAGACTGAAAAAAATATGTGAAGTATTGGGCTGGTACTAGTTTTGGATAAATATGACCAAGGACATGGTTACATGGTTGAACGCAGGAAGACTATCTGTCTAGATGTGGATTCACTGTATTAGATGAAACGCTTATCTTTCCAGTGCAACATTCAGCAGTGACTAGACAGGAGAAATATTCCACAGAAACAGGCTGGGGAGGAACTACCTGGTTTGGGTTTTTTCTTATTTCTAGAAAATATGACCTAACTGGGAGAGAGAGTTTATGATCATCTTCTGACAGTCTTTTCCTGATGACCAATTCAGATACCAATAAAATCCCATGTGTAGTGTGATTGCCTAACTGAATGGGGTCAGTTTACTCCCAGTCCAAGAGGACTAGGCTAGGGTATTTCACCAAGATGAAAGGGAAGTCATGTTGTAGGGACTGTGATTGATAGATGACACAGGTAGAAACAGGTCAAGTGTATCTCTTTCTGTCAGATATGACAGACAAGTGTGCTGTTACTATTGCATTTGCTGAAGATAAGACGTTACCTGCTGTTGTGGTTTAACCTGGCAGGCAGCTAAACACCACACAGCC
>NW_008794774.1:1474276-1475382 GCF_000699145.1 Aptenodytes forsteri | reverse complement strand
TCTGTGGGCCATCCCTCTAAAACGTTTGGTGAGTTCATTTAGTCCATGACTTCGGGCTCCATCTGTCATAATAATCTTTCAGGGCAGGAAAAATGGAGATGGTATGTGGTGTTGGATTGTTTCATGTTGAAGTCAGTTCTGGTACCATCATCACTGTGCTTTGCTTGGTTTCACTGAAGTTATTCTTCATTAGTCTGGGTGATTCTTATTGTAATAACATTAGTATGGCATATAATATTATTAGTATGATTAGTATATCTGTGTATTATTAGTATAACTATAATTAGTACTTAACATCACATAATTCAGATCATTGGCTATTCTCACCCAAAATCAAATCCCCTTGAGGTACACATCAGAATTCCCCATCCTTCCGCATTACCCATTAAGTGCGCCCAGGTCCTTGTGCAAAAGCAATCCCGTGGATGGATTTGCCTTTACCCAAAGCAGGAATAACCTGGACTGCCTTCCCCAGCATATTTTTGATGTGCACTACAGGGACTTTATCCCTTTCTACAGTACATAAAAGCTTTGACTGGGCAGGGCCTGCTCAACTGGCAGATCTCCTAGTGTTGACTAACCAGGTGGCCTTTGCTAAATGTGTATCCCAATGTTTGAACTCCCTGCCACCCATTGCTCTCAGTGTAGTCTTTAACAGTCTATTGTATCATTTGATTTTCCTGGAGGTTGGTGCATGGGCCAGCAAAACTGCAATCATGGACTTCCGGAGGGCAGACTTTGGCTTGTTCAGGACGCTGGTTGAGAGAGTCCCTTGGGAGACAGTCCTGAAGGGCAAAAGGGTCCAGGAAGGCTGGACGTTCTCCAAGAAGGAAGTCTTAAAGGCGCAGGAGCAGGCTGTCCCCATACGCCATAAGAAAAATGGGCGGGGAAGACGACCGGCCTGGCTGAACGGGGAGCTCTTGCTGGGACTCAGGAAAAAAAGGAGAGTTTACCACTTGTGGAAGAAGGGGCAGGCGACTCAAGAAGAGTACAGGGATCTCGTTAGGTCGTGCAGAGAAGAAATGAGAAAGGCAAAAGCCCAGCTAGAACGCAATCTGGCCGCTGTCGTTAAAGACAACAAAAAATGTTTTTACAAATATATTAAT
>NW_008794774.1:1470937-1471836 GCF_000699145.1 Aptenodytes forsteri | reverse complement strand
ATCTGCCAGGCCTCCCCGTATTTATATTTCAGCCATCATACCTCCATCCCTCTCCATACCAGAGAGGCTTTAACCGTTTGGCTTGCTTGATTGCAGCAACCTGTGCAATACTGTCCATGGTCAAGTCCACCCCTCGATCACGAGCCCATCTATATGTTGCATCTCTTCCTTGATGGCGTAAGGTGTCATGGGCCCACCGAGCTAGAAATAATTCACCCTTATGTTGCCAGTCCAGATCCACCTGAGCCACTTCAATCTTAGCAGCCTGATCCACCTGCTCATTGTTTTGCTGTTCAGTGGCCCGGCTCTCGGATACATGACCATCTATGTGATGTACTTTTACAATCAGGTTCTCTACCCAGGCAGCAATATCTTGCCACAATGCCCACAGGGCATTTGCCACCATCCATGAGTCAGTATAGAACGTGATGGACTTTTACAACCAGGTTCTCCACCCGGGCAGCAATATCTTGCCACAATGCGGCAGCCCAGATGGGTTTGCCTCTGCGCTGCCATCTGCTCTGTTTCCATTGCTGTAACCTCCCCCACAGGGCATTTGCCACCATCCATGAGTCAGTATAGAGAGAGAGCACTGGCCACTTTTTTCATTCAGCAATATTCAAAGCCAGCTGGGTGGCTTTCACCTCTGCAAAGCATCTTGATTCTCATTCTCCTTCAGCAGTTTCTGCAACTTGTTATATAGGACTCCATACAGCAGCCTTGCACCTCCGATGCTTTCCCACAAGACAACAGGACCCATCAGTGAACAGGGCATATTGCTTCTCATTTTCTGGTAGTTTATTATACAGTGGTGCCTCCTCAGCACACGTCACCTCCTCCTCTGGCGATTCTGGCAATATTCCAAAATCTTTGCCCTCTGGCCAATCCATGATCACTTC
>NW_008794774.1:1433785-1465414 GCF_000699145.1 Aptenodytes forsteri | reverse complement strand
GGGCATGGTGGTGTTGGGTCGACGGTTGGACTCAATGATCTTAGAGGTCTTTTCCAACTTCAATGATTCTATGATTCTATGATTCTACTAGAAAGAAAATTAACTCTATCCCAGCCGAAACCAGGACACCTGCTCAGTGAGAGTAGGACAGATGACAGGGCTGAAAATAAATAAATAAAAGACTGCCCCTGCAAAACCAACTGAAAATCCACATGGTTTCCACTGAAGGCTGAACAGACCATTACAGTGACCTAGCCTGAACTAGAGAAAAACATGCTGCTTCAGAAATGCTATATTAATTTCTGATTCAGTTATACATTTCCATAATTCAGTCATTCTTAAGGATATCTCCAGCTCATAAGTGGGCAACACTTCTGCATAAAGCATAAATAAGCATTAAGAAAAACAACAAACACTCTAAATCTTTTTTTAATATACCTAGGAGTGATCCTGCACTCTTTTTTTTTTTTTTCTTCCTGTTTTTCTGTTTGTTTATTTGGGGTTTTTTAGGAGGATTTTTGTATGCATTATTTCAAAGATTAAATTCTATTCTTTCTTGGTGAAAACAGATGTAGAGAGATGAAATGGGGTATAAAACAGAGGGTAACTTTGCCAATTAAAATGAGATCCAAAAAAGATCTGGAAGAACATGTCATTTCAAGTGAAGGACATCCACCTAATTTTATTACTATCAGATGAAAAGGGTGAAAATCCAAAATAAGAATTTACTCAGAAAAAAGTAACAGAAAAGTGAGAACTAGTGTGACAAAAAGCAAGGAAATACTTTTTATTTTGTCCAGAAAGAAACCTCACAACTTTTCATTCACTTAGTATTGTGGGGGAGTTAGGAAAAAAAAAGTAAACCTAGTTTAAGAAAAGGATTCTTCCTTTCCAACCTGAATGATTCTGTGGACTATTTTTATACTGTATTTCATTTCCATTTGGTAGAGTCAGGGCATGCTCCTCAGCAGAGGATCCCCTTGCCAGTAGGAGTAATGAGGCTTGACTATGCAGGATGGAGGATGAGATTTGATACTTGGAATAGAAGGCAAGGACATCTCCTGACTGAAATGGTACGGCTGAGGCACTGCATGTGTTGCATGTCTGGGGAGATTTTCCTTCTCTGTGGGTTGTACTTGACATGCTTTTCAATGATACAAAGGCCAAAAAGCATGTAGGCAAACGAGCAAACAATGTAACACGTGAATTTGTGAAAATTATCCACACATAACTCTCTTCTTCCTTCCTACAGAATCCCGCAGAATTTCTGTAGGTTACTGCAGATCTGCCTGGCTGGGTTGAGTGTTAGAGCCATGTTTAAAAGTTTTCTATCCTTGAAAAAGAGTGACTTTAGCTTCATTGCATTGAAATATATCCATATTACTTAATGTGCTGCAACATCTTCTGACAAGTCAAACCTCAGATTTTTGCTCTATGGAGCTGAGTGTAGTTACAGTCTTCCTTGAAGGTATTTTGAAAGCAGGTATTTATTCTATCCCAGCCACTTCTGTCTCATAAGGAAAAAGAGTGATAAACTCACCACCCAAAGATATTGAAGTTTATTAAATATGGGCCAGAAATGAACAGGGTTTTTGTCAGCTGACCAAGAACATTGATCTGATTATAAAATTTAAATTTTCTGTTCTATTAATAGCTTCCTAGTAAATAGACTTAGAGCCTCCAAGTCATAAGCAACCTCATCCTAGACCCTCCAACCTTATAGGCAATTCTAAGATCTAGTAATGGAAGAATATATTTATTTTCTTTTGCATTTGCAATTTTCTGCGATAGGAACTAATAATAATTTGCAATTTCTTTCACCAAGGGGAGCCTATTACCCTGGAAAAAAATAATCATTCATTCTTCAAACATGTGGTCTGATTCCTTTTTGGTCTGACAGCTTACCTATTGCAACAATCATGAATCCATACTAATAAACTATTAAGAGGTTCAATAAATTCCTAAAATATCAAGTAAGACCTTCCCATTCCTGCAGCATGGCCCATATGAGAAATGTTGAATAAACTATATAAAACAGGAGATGTTAATTGCTGTAAAGCTGGCTGCCTTGCTTCATAACATCAGAAGCAGAAGGCCTTAGAATAAAAACATTAGTTAAAACCAGATTATACACAATATTTTCTACAAAATAATAATAGAAGGAGTCCCATCAGATGTCACATGGTAGTTGTAGATCTTTGTTTCAACCTAGCTTTTCCACAGAGTACGTCTCTCTAGATCATCTGTCTCTTGAAAAATAAGTTGTTAATTCAGGTTCTCACTGATTCCTCTGAATGTGTGTCTCCTGAACTTTTAATTGAATTGCACTAAGACTTCTTTTTTTCCATAGTTGTATAACTGTGTTTTCCTGACTACTTCATTCCACCATTTATAGTTCCTCTCCTGTTTTCTTTGTAACTTTTTTCTCATTAAATACTTTATTGGTAGTATGTGAACTTCAGTATTTTTGTAGAACTTATACAACAGGGTCAAAAGTTGATGCAAGCTTGTGATTATTTAAAATAATAAAAATTTTCTCTTAGCAATCTATTTAAAATCAAAAGAAACAATCTTCTATCACTTTTTTTTTAATTTCTACCTCTCTGTCATAAAAATAAAATAAATGAGTCATTTTCTTTTAAAAAATGCATAGGCAGGAAGGGAACTGTTTTCACAATCTTTTTTGTGGAGTACCTGCTTATAATGTATCTTTCCGCCAGCATTCTTTCATATGAAAAAATTGACCAATACTTATATTTTTGAGCTGCATTTTGTAGTTTTCTGTCCATACTCAGGCTTTTATGGTAGGTATGCTATACAATAGATGTGGCTAAATGTTTCTATCCACCACCTAAGCTTTACACAAATAAAGGATTGCCTGAAAACTAAGGAAAAGTCACTGTGTAACTACAGCTAAAAAAAAAATTTAAAAAACAAAAATATCCATACCTGTTCCGGAAATCCATATCTCACCTAGGCTGGGAAGGAGATTTCATTGCACAGCATATTATTTTACCATATCTTCTATTCCCAAGTGATTTTTTGGGCCAGCTTTTTCATAGCATTGCAATCCTTCCCTACATAAAAGCCAATCACAAGCTTAATATCTGATCTCTCGTGATATGGCACAAAGACTGTGTTGCTGATTGATTGATGACTTTTTCCAAGTGGAAATGCGCTGAAAGCACTGTAATACATTGGGAATACTTCTCCAAGTTCATTTGAGATTGTGGGGTTCTTACACAGCAGCAGTAAAAGGCTAATGGAGTCATTACCCATTCAATTTAAACATACCCCTTACATGTTCTGCTTGCAGCTGGATCCAGAGTCCTATTCAAAGCAGCACATCTTCAGGTGAACAGTCAAAGAACAAATTTCAAGTGTCCAAACCCAGCCGAGATCCTGGTTTGCCAAAACCAGCAAAAAACCCCTGTGTCCAGCAACCCTTTTGCTTAAGACCACCTTTAGGAAAACTTGAAGTTACAGGGCTTCTCTATGTTTCACTTGAGAGTTATGTATCTGAGCACACATAGCATTACTGGTGCACACAGCTCTTTGTCCCATCTGTCACATCCTGATCAAGATTCAAGACATACTTCAGCCTACGTTTCCCCAAAGGAAACCATCCTGTTAGATGCTCACTACACACAGAGCAGAGCATACTATGCACTTCCCCAGCAATCTGAGCCCCTCATAAGCAGCAGTGTGATTCCCTTTGCAAGTGGTTATAACAGCACCCACCACTTTGTTAAAGTGTTTTTTTAGCATTACAAAGGAGTCGTTCTGCTTCCTTGGGTGCTTATGCAGTTCAAACCCATAGCCTCTCACCTTCCCTTCAGGCTTCTCAACACCCACCTTCAAGAAAACAGGACTAGCTCTCCTAGGCAGTTTGGATGGGAATACTGTCTCATTGTCTCTGTGGAATGGCCATAAGCTATGTTCATAGCCAGAAAATTGTATGAGCCTCTGAGAGGGGGAAAAGCAAGAATTTACCAAGTGACTTGTCTTGAGGTCTTGCAGTTTCTAAAGCTTTCTTGAATCTAGGCTTTGGTATGCTGGCTACTTCTGGAAATAAACATTTCTAGAAAACTCAGTCTTTTCCATTCCAAGATGATGGACTAAGATTTAAATAAACATTTACATATCTATACGCTTATCTGATGTGAAACACTGACTTTTCTGATGCTCAGTCAGTGTTAACTTGCAAAGAATGTAGACATTGCTCATAAATTGAGCAATGAGGATAAAATGCTCAGCTCTAGAGACAGAATGCATGGAAAAATGACCAGAAGTACTGGACCAACTCTTGATGGAATTTAAGTCAATGCAAGTTTTGCCTCTCAAAATGAAAAAAGCTGCCATATATCTCTCTCAGCATTGTAAAAAGTATTTATCTTATTTCTTCTTTGAAGTTTTCTAAATCCAGACTTTGCTGTGCAGTTTTCTTCCATTTTCATAAAAGATCAGAGGCTCTCCTCTTTTTTTCCTGTATAGCACCTTATGGACCCTCCTCTTAGAAAGCTAAATTGACTGGAAAAATATACCTTATTAAAGGGTTATGGAAAGTTGTTGTTGTGTTTTTGTGGAATTTGTCCTATTTTCCCAAGTAAGTTTAAAATATGGACATCCAGCTTTCTACGAACAGTCTCAGCAAAGCTTCATATTTTTTTTATTGTAGCAGGTAGCTCAACATGCCCCATTTTATAGACATTCAAAACCCTGTTAAACTCTTCACTATGACTTCATGTAGGCAGATCATAAATGTCCCCACCTTCCCAGACTGCTTAGTAATCATTACATATCACCAATAACATTTACAGCTCTGCCAGTCTGTTGTCATCTTTAAAACTTTAACAGCAAACCCTTATATTTTCTTCTGGTCTTTGATAACACTATTGATAATATAGAGCCAAGACCCTATCTCACCAGGATGTCTAACAAAAAAAAAAAAGAAACTCTTTTCAAAACCCAAGACCTTTTTCATTACTTCCCAGGTGACAGAAATTTGGGAAAATGATGGTGTCTGTCAAAGCCATGCAACTATTCTGGCCACCAGTATACTAACAAAACATCTGCAATTAATTTAATTGTGGTAAGTAGTGAGTGAATGAAACCAATGTTAAAGATTACAAGAGGCCAGTGGGAACAGTATTGGGACCTCTTTTCCATCAGTTACTTCTCTGAATAAATTGCTCAAATCTATGTTCTTTGTTGTCCTATGCTGTAGTATAATGAACAGCCTTCTGTAAATGATTAAGTGCTTTATTATTTAATCAGCCATCAGAGCCATTCATTTCTCTTTGTATTACATTGCTTCAAAAATCATCACATATTTAAAAAAAAAAAGGAAAAGAAATGAAGAATTGGTATGTAGAAGGCAAGGGAAACTTCAAATGATTGCTGCCTAAAGGCTTAATTTCATTAACTCAGCAGCCTAAGATGTTGTTTATCCCTTAGTTCTTAAAACATGTTGCAGTGTTTAAATTTAGATACTTTTGACTTCTGAGATGTGTTTTTTGCAAAAGTACCAACAGATCCCTAACTTTCCGTTAATACCAATTCTTTGTCTATCCAAGCTATTAATATGGTCCCATGCTCTCTTGATGAACTATAAAAGTATCAAAAGTCCATTGTAGGAAAGACAAGTTTAAGAAAAGCCTGATCATTTTTTAACAATTAACATCTGGGATAAAGAAACAGACACAAAAAATAATATGAAAGATCTTTCTCATTTTCTTAGTAATTTTCTTGTTTTAGCCAGATATACTTTAATTTGAATCTCTCCTCTACTACAGCCAGAAATCAGTCCCTATGCTCATGTACCAGAAACCAGCTCCTTAGATAGTACCAGCTGAGAGGTATTAACTTAAGAAGACCTGTGCCAACTGGCCCAACTGTGAATCATCAGATGAAATCAAGTGCTCTCAAAGTCAAGTTGAACATAAAAGTGTTTGGGGTTGTTTGTTATTTTTTGTTTTGCTTTGTTTCATTTTGGTTTTTGTTTTGATTGGGGTTTGGTTGTTTGGGGTTTTTTTTGTTAGAAGGAGAACTAATCCCCCAACTTAATCTTTCTTCCCAGTTTATTCTTTCTTGATTTGAGGAAAGAACAATGGAATTCATGTTCCCTGGCAATGGCTAGACTTTACAGAGAATCTTGATCCTCTGACAGTAGAGAAACAGCATAGAAAAAAGCTATGGGAGCTAAGTAGACAAAATTAATAAAAAGTCATTCTGCAAATCAAATGGGTGTAAAACAAATGCAGCAGGAGAGAGAGGAGGTTGTTTAAATGGGGGGAGAGGATCAGTTTGGAGAATCTGCATACAACATTTTTTTCTTACACTTCAATTGAACACAAATCTTGGGTTTCATCAATGACTCTCATCTTGATGATTTATGTAAAAAATTGTTTACAACAGAATAACTGCATTAAAAAAGCTTTACTCTTATTTGTTTTTTGGAATTGCTTTTGACACAGATAAAGGTTTGAGGGGGAAAGGGAGCCACAGTTCTGCTACCTGTTTGATTCCATGCTTTTAATTTTAAGCAATGCTAACGACTAGTGTATCTGAAGGCCTTGAACATTATACATTCAGTCTCCCATTCCAAACCTTTCCCATGAAGAGCTGCTCCCATTTTTAAAACTAAATGGAGAAATACTCACTCTATTGAATCAGGAGATCTGCTCTTTGGCTTTATATGTATGAACACATCATTTTTGTCAGCCCCTGTCAGACACACAGTGACTAATAGGAAGTTCTTTTTGTGCCAGATTTACGTATACAGAGCTATATAATGGTCAACTTTTCAATGAGACTGTCAGTAACTCAGAACACTTAAGAAAAGATGAACAAATTGCCTCACAGCCAACAATTAGAATATATATATTGCTGTGTAATTCAAAAATAAACAATCCTGATTTAATTATCCTGGGGCATATAGGATCATCAGAGGAGGTCCAAAAGAAGAGGATGGTGCCACATTTCATTCAGGTCTTTTCACTGCACACTCTAATGTGATAACACAGGGTTAGAGTCTTACAAACTGAGACAACCTCATTGGGTTCATTGTGCTCAGGCCTCTTTCAGTTTAGCTCTACTCATGACATCTGCATTTCCGCAGCTGAGAGACTATTCTCTTTATGTTGGTATCTGCGTATTAAAACAAAATTCAAATAAAAAATCCCCTTACACGTCTATGTGCACTGTCAACAGATTATAAGATTATAAGGAAATGCACCTTCTCTCAGCCTCTTGAGTTTCAATATTTTCTTTGAAAGAAACCAAACTGGATATGGCAATGATTTTACAAACACTTCCATTTCATACTTAGCTGTGAAGAGTGTTACTTTCACACAATTTAACAGAAGCATTTGGGTTCAAGGAGGACTAAATACATGAGAAGAGGGGGAGAGGGAATGGACCACATATGCAGTAATGCACAATAGTTTCCATGTATCACTTCTTAAGATGTGAGAGGCCATGATTTCTGACCCACTGATTTTATAAAAATTGTGTTCAGTTTCTTGCTTTTGCTAGTTCTGACTAGCTCTGTAGTTGCTCTTATTTTGCCAAAAGGAAAACTGGGGGGGGGGGGGGAGGGGAGGGGCTGGGGTGTCTGAGGATAGCTAGGGGAGTGCAACAGTCATGACATTAGTGACTGTTCTGCTGCTCACTGGACAGATGCAGCTCAGTCTGGGCAGAGCGGAGAAAGCTCTCCAAGATGAACAACAGGAGAAGGACCTCTGTCAGCCCTATGTGGCCACTCAGCATCTATCTCCAGGAACAATGGCATCTCTTAGGTTTTCCAAGGAGCAAGGGTTTTCCAAATAGGAAACTTCTGTAGATTATTGCATATCAGCCCCTGGATAAAAGCTCTTTTGGAGATCACGTGGTCTCACGTGGGCTGGATTTTAATGATCTGGAAGGGAAAAGCTAATGGCCTAAACAACCCATTCGCTAGTTCTTATTGTTAAAATGTCACCACAACTCTTGATAGAATTAAAATATATCAAAGTAAATACTTTTCTGTATTTTTATTAAATACCCACGTGCAATAAGCCACTTTATGGGCCAGTGAACTGGAAAATGAAATTATTGTATTAATGTGACTTTTCACTTATGATAAGAATGCAGTATCATAAAAATGACAGCATATTGGCTTTATTTTTGCACCTGAAAATAAAACCAAAACAAGAAAAAGTCTTCTGAAGTAGAGTAAAAGGATGTTGTTTGAATTTTTTCCCCAGTTCTGGCATTTTGTATTTAGGGTCTGGAGAAGAACTGGTTTATGGCTGATTAAAACAAGCTTTTCAGAGGAGTCTCTGAAGAGAAAGCATGCACAGACCCTACAGCAGGAGTATTTGCTTATTCATGGTGACTGTCACCCCCCCCCCAGCCTGCCTGGCCTCCAGGGCTCCTCATGGCAAGCCTGAGCCTACCCAGTCAGCCTGAAGTCTCTCGTGCCATGTGCCCAGTTCCCTGCCCATGCTCCAACCCTACATCCCCTGAAATACCCCCCTGGAAACCTACAGCATTTAAATAACTCTGTGAGCTATTTGCAAGCCCCAGTGGCCCCTGGCTGCCATGCTCCTGGCTGGGGTGGTGGGATGGGCCCCAGGTGCCTGTCCCTGCCATGGGGAGCCCCCACTGCTCTTGAGCTGTGCCATGCCCCAAAAGGTTTTTGTGTTGAAGATGATTTTTACCAAAGTTATTATCATCCTAAATCTGTGTGGAGGAGAAATGTGTCTAATCTAATTTTACCTGATATCTTACATAATCCTTCCTAAGAAATAAATTAAAAGCATTGGTACTGGTAGGAAAAGGGGCTCTAGGTTTTAATTTAGATTTGGCTAATCATAATCCTGCCTCCTATAAGAAGGTTTTTGTTAATATGAATTTAGTTCTTAAGAGTATTTTTTTTCTTAAAACAATCTTGGTCATTAAAACTCTTACAAAACCTGATTTAAACAAATAGACCAGAGTTGATAAAAATCTAGTATTAATTACTGCATGAGTATAGTTCACCACTGATACAATTCCTGGAGCATATTAATATGATCCCCAAAAGGGCGGGGAAATAGTGATGTAAGATGACAAATTTATTCTGGTGCTTATTGAGAGTTTAGGAATGTTCTGACAACTGTAGATCTCTCAGCAGTATCTTTTTTTGTAGATTCAACAAGTTTAATGAACATTAACAATGACAATTATTACTCAGCTCCAAAACTTTCTTTCACAGTGCCAAAAACTTTTAGTGTGCTTAGTAGACCAGAGTAACATTGGCAACTCTTCAGCCTTTATGTTTTGGGAAATGGTTGCTTTTCCTCAGAAAGGTAATTGTGAGCTGGCAGCTATGGGGTATCAGCAATCAGCAAGACCAGTGGTGAACAGCATGCAAAAATACTCACGAAATTAACTTAGGTAGTAATCTACTTGTGGATGGCTACAAATAACACTGGCATTGTAAGATTTCTGGACTGGTTCATGAATAATTCACAGGCAGGAATAAATGTGTCAGATAACATCTTCATAGTGATTTAAATGACTTGTTATACGTTATGATAGGCCTAATAATGACCTCATTTCTCTGCTGTAAATTAGTAGCACTTCTGCTGACATCAGAGAACACCTCCCAGCAGAAAATTGAACCCAAACTTCATTCATGTATTTGGTTTGTTTGTATTTCTAGGTATTAAATTAAAAGATAACAACTAAGAGAAAGACCAACACTCTCTGGGTTTTGAGGGAGTGATCTGTAAACTCTTCTCTCCATCACTGGTTAGTCCCACAAGTGTTTAAAATGCAATAGGTGCTTTCTTGGAGGACCTGGGTATTTTTTATGAGCCTGAATTCAGGTGTCTGCATTCATTCTACCTGTCCTTGACTGACTTGGTAGACAGCTAGCTCCTGCCTTACCTCTGCTATGATCTTAAGGGTCCAGACAGGTATGCTCAGGATATGCTAAAAATCATTAAGTTAAGAAAGTAGTCAAGGCCACTTTTATACATATAAGTGGTCAGGGAAAGTGGTCAGGCCACCCCCTGTTTCACGTTAGGCTAATAATAATACCAGATTGTCAAGCTCCCTAGACCAATTATATACTGAAGATGTGTCAAAGACTCTTCAGGAAAACAGAGTGCTGGGTGGCTACTAAGGAGATGACTGTGACTACCTTCTGGACTGAATGAAAACAAAACACAGGGTGGGATTTGGAAGACCCTGTTAACCTGCTTCTTCCCACAGCTAGGGATCTGGATATCCTGGGGTCCTGGTACCAGGAACATGAGATAGTTTCAAGGGAGAAGTCTCACTTGGGCTACATGAGCAGTTTGGTTATAGCTAGCACATAGGTTAGAGGACCAGAAAAGCCTTAGAAAGCAGCACTGATGTTTCAAGACCTTCTTCATCCTGAAGGGTTTTACACAGTCTCTTATGTGTCTCAGAAGGATACTGCCTAAATGAAAACTATTTTAGGGAGGAAGTGAATGCCTGCCTGCCTACCTCTCTCACTTGAGAACACTCAGTCATGAGTGGATAGATCTGGGACTCTGGCTTCTTGATACCTCATAATGCTCACTGAATCTAAACCAGAGGACAAAAGAGCCAACAAGTAGAGGTGCATGGCTAGACCTGGAACAAGGAAGAACTGGTCAGAGATGTGAAAGTCAGCAGAAGCTTTGGATGCAGTGAGCATGAGATAACAGATTTCAGGATCCAAAGAGGAGAGAGCAAGGAAAAAAGCAGGACCACAACCCTGGACCTCAGGAGAGCAGACTTCAACCTTTTCAGAGATCTGCTTGGAAGAATCCTTGGGATGCAACACTGGAAAGAAGGGCGGATCCAGGAGACCTTGTTGATATTTGAGGATAACCTCCTCCAAGCTCCCAACAGCTAGGAAATCAAGGAAAGGAGGCAAGAGGCATGCCTGGGTGAACAAAAAGCTCCTAACTGAACTCAGACATAAAAAGGAACTGCACAAGAGGTGGAAACAGGGAGACATGACCCAAGAGGAGCTGCTATCTGGTATTGCAGCGATAGGGTTAGAAAAGCCGCCTTGGCTTTTCTAGCCAGCTGGAGTTGAATCTAGCAAGGGGTGTGAAGAGCAACAAGAAAGGACTCTACATGTACATGAACAGCAAAAGGAAGACTCAGGAAAATGTGAGACTGCTGCTGAAAGCAGCAGGGGAACTGGTGAGAAATGACATGGAAGAGGTCAAGGTACTCAGTGCCTTCTTTGCCTAAGTCTTTACCGTAAAACCAGCCTTCAGGAATCCCAGGACTCGGAGACCAGAAGGAAAGTCTGGAACAAGGAAGACTTACCCTCAGTGCAGTAGGACCAGGTTAGGGAGCACTTAAACAAACTGGATATACACAAGTCCATGGGCCCTGACAGCTTGCATCCACAAGTGCTGAGGGAGCTGGCTGATGTCATTGTGAGGCTAATCTTGATTATCTTTGAACAGTCATAGCAACTGGGAGAGGTTCCAGAAGACTGGAATAGAGCAAAGGACACTCCTATCTTCAAGAAGGCCAAGGGAATATCCAAGGAATACAGGTCAGTGAATCTCATCTCAGTCCCTGGGAAGGTAATGAAGAAAATCCTTCTGGAAAGCATTTCCAAACACATGAAAGAAAAGAAGGTGATCGGGATTAGTCAGCATGTATTTACAAAGGGAATATCATGCTTATCCAACGTGATAGCTTTCTACAATGAGGTGACTAGCTTAATGGACAAAGGGAGATTAGTAAATATTGTTTACTTTAACTTTAGTGTAAACCCTTTCACATTGTCTCCCATAATATCATCATAGGCAAGCTGACAAAGTATGGGTTAGATATGTGTACAATGAGGTGGATTGAAAACTCGATGAATGATTACATCCAGAGGGTTGTGAGCAGTGCACAAAGTCCAGCTGGACGCAAGTCACTAGTGGTGTGTCCCAGAGGTCAATACTGAGGCCACTATTGTTTAACATCTTCATTGATGATCTGGACGATGGAGCAGAATGTACCCTCAGACAGTTTGCTGGGAGGAGTGGCTGATACACCGCATGAGTGTGCTGCCATTCAGAGCATCCATGACAGGCTGGAGAGTTGGGCAGAGGGAATTTTATGAAGTTGAACAAAGGGAAGAGCAAAGTCCTGCCCTGGCAATGAGTAACCTGTCACTGGTTCAGCTGGGGAGCCACCTGGCTGGAAAGCAGCTTTGCTGAGAAGGATCTTGGGGGCCCTGATGGACACCTAGCTAACCATGAGCCAGCAATGCACCCTTACAGCAAAAAAGGCAAATAGTACCCTGAGCTGCATTAGAAAGAGCATTGCCAGCATATCAACAGAGGTGATCCTTCCTCTCTGATCAGCACCGATGAGGCCATATCTGGAGTACTGTGTCTAGTCCTGGCCTCCCAAGTTCAAGTAAGATACTGACTTAATGGAGCAAATCCAGCTCAGGGCCACAAAGATGATGAAAGGACTGGAGCATTTGTCATATGACGAGAGGCTTAGACTGCTGGGAGTGTTTAGCCTGGAGAAAAGGCTCAGGAGGATCTTATTGTTGTGTATAAACACCTGGCAGGAGAGAATGAAGAAGACAGAGCCAGGCGTTTTTCAGTGGTGCCCAGTGAGAGAACAAGAGGCAATGAGCATAAATTAAAACCCAGTAAATTCCATGTCAACACAAGGAAACCCTTTTTACTGTGAGGGTTGTCAAACAGTGGAATACATTGCCCAGAGGGGTTAAGGAGTTTCCCTCTTTGGAGATACTGAAAATCTGACTGGACACAGTCCTGGATAACCTGCTTTAGGTGACCTTACTTGAGCTGGGAGGTTAGACTAGATGATCTCAAGAGATCCCTTCTAACCTAAATGATTCTGTGATTCTGCATTTCTATGAAACAAAAATCTTAGCAGTAATTCTGGGAGAGGAAACCACCACCTCATCATGCTATTCTAAATCAGATGACTGTCCAAATTAACAGATCGTTTGGTTGAACCAGCCCAATCACCGATCACTGACTGGTACAAATTGCAGCATAAATTTAGAAAAAGGGAGTGTAATGGAAGCATCCATCAATATTTATTTACTTTTATGGATACATTGTGTCTTTCACCTATATAATGAAATGCACACGTAAAGCTTTGTTTCAGTTCTGACCCTATCCTGATGTTCTGGATTAACCTTTAGTTTTTTAATTATCTTTCCCCACCCCACCCCCTCAAGAAAGATAGTAGCTGCACAAATTTATCTTCTCCATGGCTGTAACCATAGCAACCCAAACAGTTCATTTTCTGTCTCAAATAATGTGCACAACTCTGTCTGACTAACAATTCAGTGAGGACATTGACAAATGATCTCAGTATTCAGGCAGACATTTAAAATATGCAGATATTTGTCTGAATTCTAATATGGCCAATGGATACTCAAATGATAAACTGTGCGACTCTCAAGTAAAAGGAGAGAAAACTTTTCCCTGAGGATACTTCTCATTAAAGGTTTCAAAACAGATATATTTTGAGTGATGAATGTATTCAGTGAGATAGATTCTCTCCCTGAGATCTTTTGTTCATATGTTAGAACTTTTTGTTTTCTAGACACTGTCTTTTCTTTATTAGCTAGTCAGCAAGGGAAGAAGAGTAAGAAGCTCTCCTCTCTCCCTGCTATCAGTCCCCCCTCCCCCCCTCCCCCCGCCCAATAACTGAATATTCAAGAAAAGAGACAAGCTTTTGAAAAGCTCAACAGAACTTAATTGTGTTGGGGAAGGCAGCATGTGGTCCACCACCATCATCATTAATCTGATATGGAAGCAAGAGGCGTCGGCCTCTTTGCATGTTAAATATTGACCTTCCTGGTGAAAATTAGTGTGTGACTCCCCCAGAGGAACTGCATGACAGATAGAAGCTAAGCACATTTTCACAATGAGGTTGGTTACGCACTGAAACAGATTTACCAGAGAAGCTGTGGAATGTTTGTTGCTGGAAATACTGGACAAGGCTTTGAGCAGCGTAATGTAACTTTGAAGTTCTCTCTGTCTTGAGTGGTATTTGGACCAGATGACCTCAAGAGATCCCTTTCAACCTAAATTATTTTATAATTCCATGATTCAAAGTCCATTGCTTCAGTTCATGTAAGTCATACGAAATAGTTCACAAATTAATAAGCTTTCAGTCTCTGTTCATACATAGTGGATTCTTACTAGAGAGACAAAGGTGAAAGACCCCTTATTTCATAACTAATCCATCTCCAGAGTTGTCCAAGTCCCTGAGCTCAGTAATTACTTTTAAGATAGCATTGGACTTCAAAACCACATTGCCTCATTTATAATGCTTCCTACTCTCCTGACAGTTCATCTGTTGCAGGGAACGCAGAGCACTGTCAACATTTTACACATGCAGCTACCCTTCAACATTGGTCTTGATTGCAGGTGCAAGGTTGAAAGTATCATTAACTCTGCAGTGAACTTCTCCACCAATGGAATCCAGCTGTCAGCTCCTCTTTCCTGGCTTCTCACCTGGTTTGCTATCAAAACTAGTAGGGACTGCCAGGCAGGATGAACTTTTCTTGCTTTATTTCTTTCCCCTTGTATTACTTGCGTAACAGCATTTCCCATGCAAGTAGTTTAGACAGTGACTTCAGCAAGTTGGCAAGCAAGATGTTCATGAGAACAAATGCTGCTTTTACATTGACTGTTAAAGGAAATTGTACTAGGTACCCAGCAGCTTTACTGATGTTAAACAAATAAACAAGCAACCCTCCCAAGCAAAAAAAAAAAAAAACCACAAAAATACCTCCTGAAAACTCAAGTATTATTTGCCCTCCTGGCCTCCAAGAAACAAGAGTTGTTAGTTTGTAATTCTAAAAGTCTGTAGTGACCTACCTGATTGCAAAGTTAAAACCAAACAAAAAACCCAAACAAGCAAAACACCAAACATACAAAAAGAATCTAAACCAACCATTTGCATGACTATTTACAGGCAAACCAATGAGGTCCACACATGCTAAGTATGTTCTTTGTTTAGTGAAAGAGCATATCAAGTCCACCATAAAAGAGCTGGTCTTGAATAGGTCAAGGAACAGTCCTAAATACCTAAACTAATAAGTCTTGGGCTCCAGAAGATATTCCCATCTCAACATGATCACAGTTAGAAAAAATGAACCTCTCACAATCTTGGCTTCACTGTTTTGACAGTAATTCTTCAGCAATAGCTTCCATCTCAATTTACCTTAGTCTGCGGTTCAAGTCCAGGTTTTTCTGTTTTGATTTTTTCCCTTGCCAGAACTGAAAGCTGAAAGCAGCATCTGAAAAAGGAACCATACCCTGATTTGTACATAGAGAAAAAATAGATTTTAAAAATGAAACATAGTTGGCAATTTTGATGATGTTAAATGTTGCCAAGAAGGATGTGGACACATGGACTTTGCTGTAAGAATTATGGACAAGAAACCTTTTTGAGTGAGAGCTATTCAGACAAACATCACAAATTCCCTGAACACCAGGAGATGGAACATATGTCACTAATTTGCTGGACAACACCTCTCTCACTGGGTTAGAAGTGTGGCCCTGATATGTCTGTTCCCTTGCCCATGCCCTTGTCCTTGCCCTTGCTTCAGTGGTTTCTGAAGATACCTGTACTTTGTGAATATGGCTATGTATGTATGTGTTTTTCCTGAATGTATCTGCATTTATGTAGTTTAAGACTGTAACTAAGGCTTAAAGGGTCCTGTTGAACAATCTCTAGCCTTGCTACTCCTGCTCCTGTCCCTGTAGAAAGCAAAGGAAATAAATATGCAGGTTTCAAAAATGCCAAGTATATCCACCATGTCAGAAAAGTTCATCTAGGTAAGCTAAACAAATGAGGAGATTCATACAGAGAAGCTACATCAAGTAGTGGCAGCTGATGCAGTGCTTTTTAGGGTGATTGTGTAAAACAGGAAGAGAGTGAAAATGAAGTCAGATTATAGGTAAGGGTCCTGTATCCATCACCCAACACTACCACTGAAGTAGATTATTTCATTCTGAAAAGGTATTGTAAGCTCCCTTTTCCCTTTCTAACAGCTTCTCATTGCCATCCATCACTTCCTCCCACGCCCACCCCCCATTACTATGGAGGGGAGGAAACTCATCAATACTCAGAGGTCAGAAAGCCAAGAGGACACTCATTTAATCTGAGTTCTGTGTGCCTCAGAGAAATATTTAACCTGGTGGGAAAAACTAAAATAGGTTATCGGTACAGAGGACCTGTTATAAGAAAGACACAAGTAAATTGTTCATAGGGAAGATATTCTCCTTACTTTTACAGGGAGAAATACAGGTTTGGCTTGGAGGTCATGGATGCTTTTATAGAATCAGAAGAGAAAGTCCACACATTTAAGGGGGAAAAAATAAAAGCTTACCTTTTTTTTTGTAAAAGGAAAGAAATCAAGGGTTGGAAAATGGATTGGCAGAGTGCAACACTGATGGAGGACACAATTTACTCACCTTTCTGACAGGCTGGTAAAACTGTCTGGCAGAGCTGAGTTGACCTCTGTCAGGAGGAACGGTGACAGGCTATCCTGGGAAGGTGAAGGGGGTCTATAGGCTTCAGACCCAGCTCTTAGAGGATGATGTGTGTCTAAAGTTGGTTCTCTAAGCACCTAATGCCTCACCAGGAAAAAGTGTTACTTACACAGACAACACCTGGTCTGCCAGCAGGTTTGCTGAAGTATAATAGGCAGATAAATTGCTGTGTATTTCCCTCTCCTCTCACTGCCACCTTACTTTCTGCATAGCAGATGCCAGCCCTCTGTCACAAAGGTGCATTTAAGCCTTTTTGTGATCTGCGTTCTGAGGAGGAAGCTCATGTTCTCTGAATGTGCCGGGCAGGGGCTGAGCTCTCGGTACCCAGCTATTCAGGCTGAGAAGTGGTAAAGCAAGAATCCAAGGGGTCTTGAGAAAGAGTAGGAGGAAAAGATATTTAAGGGGCAAGAAGGTGACTTGTAAGGAAGGGGAGACTTGGGAGTATGTAGTTGTATGTATGTATGTAGGTAGGTGGGATGTGGGTGGGAATGCAAGCTGCTGGATTTTCCCCTTTTGCCTATCTTTATATCCAAAATACTTGGTAAATAAAAGTGTTAGGTGAAGGAAAAAGAGTATAAAAAGGGAGAATGCAAGATGAGTTAGGAATTTTCTCCCTCTTCATCTAGATATTTATATCATATTCACTGTGTAGTAATAGTGATGATAAAGTGGAAAAAGAGTGATTTTTTTGTTTGCTGTCTTTGTAAGACCTTGCTGTTTGCTGTTGTCTTTTCATAATCTGTGGAAGTTATGAGAGAATGTATCCAACTGCAATAAGGCAGGAGAGGGTTAAATGCTAGCAAAGCATACAGAAGACTGCATTTTAAACCAACCATCTGAGTAGGGGGAAGAGAGGACTGTAGACTGCTTTAAAAAGTGGAAAATTGAGACTGACTGCAAGACTCCTTCATTCCCCCACCTCCAAGCCTCCTGAGAAGCTCAGGTTTGTGGGATCAGAAATCCTTTTCCCACTGCTTTGGTTTGGGAAGAGCAAAAGTCTGTGGTCATCATGGTGACAGGGAGCTGATTGCCCAGTTAAGTAAGAGTAATTTGGTATTAGGGCTATTATGCAAAAATCCTGTGTCTTAGAAAAGGAGTCTAGGGAGGCTGAATTGAGACTAATGGTTGGGAATGCCTAACAAATGTAGCGAATAAAAGTACTGCAGTCTCAGAAAAGTGTAAGCTGGTGGTTGATTTTCAGATTGCTTTTCTACTTGTAAAACTTACAACTATTGTTAAATTTTGTGAATTCTCACAGTTATTGACAATTTAAGGTGTAGAGAGCACTTCTCCAGACTGTTGTATCAGAAAGAAGGCAGACAAAGCAGATAGCATTTTAAATGACACACATATTATTTTTTGACCTAATTGATGTGGTGATGGTTCCACCCCCATGGTGTTTCCTTCCAAGATACTTCCCCCAAGAGGCTGGAGTGCAGTGAAATCTCAGTTCAATTCAGGGAAGTGAGGTGCTCCAACAAACTGTCAATACCATTTTTTAGTACTCTTATATACCTAATTTTCCAAGCTCTCATAAGTCAGGTCATATCAACTGCTGATTTCCACCTGGTCTGGTTAGAGGCTGTGCCAAGTCAGATGTCTGCTGCTTGATCAGGAAAATGGACAGTTAGGGATATCAGTATCAATTATGGGCTTAATTGCAAATTCAGCTAACCACTGTAGCCAAGTAGGTGTAGCCTCATCTTTTACTGTGTACCCAAAAGATCTCAGCATCTGTTATAAATGGGTTTTTCAGAGAGACCGTCTTAAACACAAATGCTTCTTCTGCAATGTGTCTCTTGTCCTTGGCTGGTTTTGTGATTAAAAGTAACAGAATCATAGATATCTCAAACATGATCAGGCAATGAAGAGAAATATCCCATATCCTCATGAAGTTCAACAAGAAGTACAAGGTCCTGCACGGGGAGGAAAAAAACCCCAGGCGTATGGGGTATGTGCTGGGGGCTGGCAGGCTGGAAAGCAGCTTTACAGAGAAGGCCCTGGGGGCGCTGGTGGACACCAAGTTGAACATGAGCCAGCAATGTGCCCTTGCCACAAGGAAGACTAACGGTATCCTGGGCTGCATTAGACAAAATATTGCCAGCAAGTCGAGGGAGGTGATCCTTGCCCTCTCCTCAGCGCTGGTGAGGCCACACCTGGAGTACTCTGTCCAGTTCTGGGCTCCTCAGTACAAGAGAGACATGGACATACTGGAGAGAGCCCAGCAAGGGGCCACTAAGATGGTGAAGGACTGGAGCATCTCTCCTGTGAGGAAAGGTTGAGAGAGCTGGGACCGTCCAGCCTGGAGAAAGGAAGGCTCAGGGGCATCTTACTACTCTATAACATACCTGAAGGGAGGGTTGCAAAGACGATGGAGCCAGGCTCTTTCGGTGGTGCCCAGTGACAGGACCAGAGGCAATGGCCACAAACTGAAACACGGGAGGTTTCCTCTGAACGTCAGGAAACACTTTTTCACTGTGAGGGTGACTGAGCCCTGGCACAGGTTGCCCAGAGAGGTGGTGGAGTTGCCATCCTTGGAGATATTCAAAAGCCATCTGGATACAGTCCTGGGCAACCTGTTCTCGGTCACCCTGCATGAGCAGTGGGGTTGGACCAGATAACCTCCAGAGGTCCCTTCCACCCTCAACCACTGTGTGATTCTGTGATATCATCTCATAAAGGAGGGCACAGAATATATACAGAATTAGCAAGTACTGGAGTTACACCAATACTAGTCTGGTTCAGGACATCTCAGGGCCATGGCAATATCCCTGAGTACAAAAAAAAGTCTTGTGAGTTTATTGTTCCCTCACTGTTGGTATTTCAAAGACTTATTTAGGTTTTATTGTTTATTGTTGTACTTTTCGAGTTTTACCTGATCTCTAGGTGTTAGAATTACCTATAGTTTTATGTGTCCAAATTTCAAAGAAATATATAGCAAGGTAGCTCATATGGCTACCTAATCTGTGGTGGTAAATTCATCCACCAATCTTTTCAGTGGAGAAGTATTTGTCATAGTGTTTGGGGAAAGGGAATTCTTTTGTTGGCTGGTTCTTCAGAACTGTTTTTATGAGGAATTTACAATAGCTGTGTTTAAATGCGACCTCATGAGAGCAACTCAGGAGGTTCCTCTTAAAACAGGTTTTATTTTTGTGTAAATGTGAGCTCCAAGACTTCATCCTTTTCTTGAATCATAAAGGTTGCTTCACCACCTGAAGCTGTATCTCTGAAAACTTTCCTGGAATTACTTTAGCAGTGAATATCACATATATTGCTTTTTTGTTAGAGGTAGAGTATATTTAGTGCTTTTCAGCCAGGTTTGCAATAAAAGAATATAGAAATCCTTCTGATGAAATCACTGAGTACTTTGTACACAGCCCATGGAAACAAACCCTCCACATGCAGAGAGGCAATTGGAAAGTATCAGTTTCCATGCCTAAACTGAGGTTTGTAATGTCTCTATTGGGTGGAACAGGAGGACTTCAGTCTAAGCAAGAGACTCAAGAGAAGATGACATTGATGTGTCCCTTCCTAACTGTAATTATTACAATTTTTTATCAATACAGTTTGCACTTATGCTATGAATTTTTTATTCCTGTTTCTTTGCTTAAAGGTATAGCATCTGTTGTGGTTTAACCCCAGCCAGCAACTAAGCACCACACAGCTGCTCGCTCACTCCCCCTCAGTGGGATGGGGGAGAGAATCAGAAGGGTAAAAGTGAGAAAACTCGTGGGTTGAGATAAAGACAGTTTAACAGGTAAAGCAAAAGCTGTGTGCGCAAGCAAAGCAAAACAAGGAATTTATTCACTACTTCCCATCGGCAGGCAGGTGTTCAGCCATCTCCAGGAAAGCCCAGCTCCATCACGCCTAACAGTTACTTGGAAAGACAAACGCTATCACTTCAAATGTCTCACCTTTCCTTCTTCTTCCCCCAGCTTTATATGCTGAGCATGACATCATATGGTGTGGAATATCCCTGTGGTCAGTTGGGGTCAGCTGTCCCAGCTGTGTCCCCTCCCAACTTCTTGTGCACCCCCAGCCTACTCATTGGTGGGGTGGTGTGAGAAGCAGAAAAGGCCTTGACTCTGTGCAAGCACTGCTCAGCAGTAACAAAAACACCCCTGTGTTATCAACACTGTTTCCAGCACAAATCCAAAACATAGCCCCATACCAGCTACTATAAGTAAAATTAACTCTATCCCAGACAAAACCATCACAGTGTCTTACAATGGTACAAAAGCATCTGATGAGTTGAAGGTCAGGCTATTAAAGTGCATTTTGAATAGATGAAAGTTTGCAGATTAAATGTATGAGGCAAAGAAAGGTGATAACATGAAGGGCTGGGCTTGTTTTGCTATCTCATTCTTCACCTTGTTGGTGTAATGTCCCCCTCTGTGCTGTCCTTTCTTCCTCAGAGGTTGGGAACTCTTCAGGACCTCAGTGATAGTCTGCCTCCATGACCTCCATTTCTACCCATTACAACTATAGGCTAACTAATTAAATTGAATTGCTTTGTTTTGAGACACCTTTTCTGTCTATCTGCAGTAATTATTTTATCCCTGAGGCTGGAAGATATAGGCACTATGTTGCAGTGCTCAGGTGTATTCAACGAGTTGAGAGTAGTGAAAATATTGAGGATGTTATTCTGCAGCTGATGTCTTTGGAAAGCTTTTTCAGGTACTAAGTACCACTTAGGGATACTGCCAGTAGGGTAGGGTAGCCTGCAATTTCTGATGTCAGAAAGAGATTAATATTTGTTTTTTAAAGATGTACTTTATAATAATAATAATAATAATAATATGCAATTATTATTGGTGTTGATCAAGAGAACTGATGACTGAAAACCTGAAAACTGATATCTAATGAGGAATGACTGAGGAAGGAAAGGAGGAAGGGAGGAAGGAAGGGAGGGAGGGAGGGAGGGAGGGAGGAAGGAGACTGTGTATAACATTTAGATAACCTTCTATCTCAATCCATCTGGTCAGTCAACTGTTGTTTTGGTGCATTGGTTTGCTGTTTAGGAAAACCGTATTAACTTCTACTTGACAAATAAGGCTTTTGTAAGAAATACATGGATGTATGATCAGCCAGTATGTATCAGTATTGTCTCATATTGAGGCATATTTTCAAGTAGGTACTCCAACTTACATCCAGACACATGCTTTCAAATGTTGCTGGTAAATGTACATATTATTACTAACTTCACAGTTAGGATGTGCTTAGGCATTTTGGCGAACTAGGCCCTGAATCACCTAATCTGTACCCCTTTTCTTTACTCACTATTAGATTTGTCCTAAGAAAGTAACTTGCATAACATAGCTGATGATGAAGTTGTACTAGACTGAATGTTTCATTGGTGAGAGGTCCTGTGAGATGGGAAGACATTTTAGGCTTGCATGACTTTGCCTCTGTGCAAAATAATCTTAACTGTTGGGTTCCCCTGACAAATAAATCTGATGCTGCTGGCTGGCACTGGTGCACAGTCTCCTTTTCTTCATTCTTAGAATAATGTAATTAATTAATTATTTATTTTTAATGGAGACTTCCTCAGGATGGATTCCTCTTTTAGATTGTTCTGAGACATTAGAGCATATTTAAGAGTATCAATATAATTCTAATTAGTTAGAAAGGAGGAATATGGAAATTCAATGTCATTTACTTTTTCTTTAACCCAGTGACCAGCCCTAACTTTTGCCATTACGTAGTGATAGAATTTATGACTTAATGATCTCATCTACAGCAAGCTTAAACTATGAAAACAAATCATGAGAGTCTTTCTCCATAATATTCTTTACAGTTGAGGTATTCACAGAATCTCAGTTTTAGATTTAATGGCTTAGCAAACTATAATATAACTAAAAACTATGTACTTGATATAGTATTCAGAATAGTTTATTACTAATATATTGGCTAAAAATATTACAGGAGCAAGTGAATAGAAAATAAATATTTTCATTGTGATGCATTGCCTGTACCAAATAAATTCTGTGTGATAGAGCCTTAGGAAGTATAAACTAATAAAATGTAAATTGACTGACAGAGTCAGTCAATTTTTCAATACTCATATTTGCCCAAAGATGTACTCCTACATTTCTGATAGGAGTAAAAGCCCAGGTGAAAAAATACTTTTGTATAATCATGTTCAAGGCTTCTTTAGAAAGCAGTAATTCTGACAGTATTGTCATAAACATCATTCTGCTAATCAGAAAACAGAACAACACTTACAAATTATTTTCCATAATGACCATTATAAGTGCAAATTAATACAGGACAGTGTGCTGAATATAGTAAGTGTGCACAAAGGCAAAAAATGTGCCCTGTCCACTCATGAAAATATCCAGTTTACTAAGGTATATCAGCAGTCTTTATGAACAACATGAAATAGAGCAGACATTGACAACTAAGCAACTCACCTATTACACTAAATTTATATACCTCAAATTATTCTAGATCTATAGCAGATCCCGGTTCACAGTATTGATCTTCCTGAAACCTATACTTCGACATTCTTACTAATTAAACCTGAATTGAAGTACAAGCCAAATTATTGGCTTAATAAATCTTTGTTCTTCATAGGCTTTGGAAAAGACAATCATTATCTAGGTTATATTTTCATGGTCAGGCATTCAAAAGTCAAGAAATATTAAATCTAAGGCCTCATGTGATGCTTTATTTCTAACATCCTTCATATTTTTGTGAGAATGTTTGATTATATGCATTTTTTAAACCTGTTTTTAAAAACCTTTGAAGCTCATGTTGAAGGAAACAATGACTAAAATACGATGGGAAATAGATAACTGAGTAAGGTGCAATATAAGTTTACTGAGGAAAAAAAAGAATGCTAAAGTAACCTAATATGTTTCTCTGTTGAGATTACCAATTACAGAACAAATAAACACTGTAAATGTACTATAGGTTTGACAAATTTTGGCTAATAAAACACTTGCTGCAGTGCCACTTGAAAAAAAATCAGTGTTAGTACAAAAAAGGAGCTTGTTGCTGAGTGGATTAAGAATTTGATAAATACTAGACAGCTGCATGTTATGTTGCTAGAGGAAATATCAAACGTATAGAAGGTTACCAGCAAAATTCAAGCATAAGAGAAAAAAAAAAAGGGAGAAATCTTACTGTTATAAAATGCAAGCTCACAAATTTAGGGATTAGTAATAGTTCTCTAAGTTCAGGATCACTGTCTGGCAGTTGCAGAAGAGCGGAAGAAACCTCTATACTATATGAAAATGGAGTAACTGTAAGCCTCCAGGATGATGCCAGAATGAAGAAGATATACTGGGTGCATATTTACATCAGAGACTTCCAAAGGAAGAGAAGGACTAGTACCAAAGTAAAGATATGCATAAAACTTTTCATGAATTGAAATTGTAACCATTTCAGGGAAGGACCAACTGAGGATTAGAGAAAATACTTTTCTATTTATGATACTAAAGGATTCTTCTAGGTTAGGTCAGCAAAAAGAAACTTGAGAGAGAATATAATTATTGGTGTTAATAAAAACGTAGGGATCAACTCAGGTAGGTGTGACATTTTCCTATTCCTATTATTGTCACATACAGTAGAGTGAAATAAACTATAAGAACATGACATAAATGTCTTATTATTTAAAAGACTAAGAAAGTAATCCCTTTTATAAGATAAAAATGCAAGAAATCATGTCATTCAACGCAAAGTCAGAAATTCTTAAGTCTTTCAAAATTATTATTATTCAGATAAGCCTATTCAGTCCGCAGGCATAATGCAACCTCCCATATGCTTGGATCGGAACCAAAGACAAATGTGTGAAGTGTACTGTTCCAGGAAAGGCACAGCTTGGGCAATAGTAGCCTGCCCAAAGACAATTCCTTCATAGAGATGGGCTCAGTTTCTCCCTTCTTCATCTTCCCACCGCAGTTGCCTCCCAAAGAGATGGAAGCTATTGTATCATAAAAGGCCAACTCCAAATAATAAAAATTACTTGTCCCAGAGGAGGATTAAGTGTTTCATCAAAGCATAACTTCTACCTGAGGAAACTAATTTTGTATGCACTTATCAGAATGGTAACAGTTAGCTGAAATGTAAACCAGCAAATGCACACCACTGAGCAAACTTGCATGAAGTTTATTTGTCAGTCTTGCTTGATGCAGCTGAACCTTGAGCCAACATTTTGTTTCAGCTTGTTCTGGAAATATGTCCACCTTCTCCTGAGCACAGATTATGCCATTCTTGGAAACATGAAAACCTGTGCTTTCAAATCCCTCACAAGTACAAATTAAACTGGAATCCACTGGTTTTCATCTGAAATTCTGAATCATGCGACCAGGTAGCATATCAGGTGGTACATATTCTGTTTTCTCAACCTCGAGCAACTGAGCCTAAGGGAGAAGTTGTTGCTCTAGATTATTAGACATCAGAAGAGAACGGGGTAGAAGGAAAAAGTCTCAGGAGATGAAGTTAGTCATGGTGGCCTTCTATTTAGCTAGAGGGTTTTTCTTATTGCTTAGTACAAGGGTACGTGTTAACTTAAACTTATAAAGACTTGTTCTGATCTTCAAGCTATACAGCTGTTTAAATCAGTTCTGAATTTGTACTGTTGTAACATATCTGATAATCTCCCTCTCCAACATGAAAGCAGACATTCAGAGAAGAAAGGATCTGACTTTTTTATAGACTGTCACCTTTCTTTCGCAGATAGGTGCTTCTGGTCTAGGACTGATGTTCTGGAAATCAATGCACTGAAACCCACTCTGTTTCAGTGAGATAGTGCTACTCCAAATACCTTTTAAACAAGTTGGGGTTTATTTGGAGAAACTATTGGGTGACTTCTTACTGTTAATAATTGTTTAAAGTTCATTAGGAAATCAAAATAAATCAAATATACATGAATACATGGCTTATGAGGTTTCTTACACTCAGACGTGAGGGAACTGAGAATTCTCGTTTAAGAAGGTTTTAGTTTCCTTAATGTTTATATTTGCTCCTAAAAAGTTCAAATCCATCCTCAAAAGAATTAGACTTAATAATTCACATTTATAGAGATCAAACTTTTTTTCAAAATATATTCTTTAGTAGGTCGCAAGCTAAGTTCTGAAACAGAGTCAATTCTTTGACATCTGTGAAAAAAACTTTCAGAAAACTGTAGTGTATTATATCAAACACGTAAAACCTCCTAAGGTAGTTGATCTTATTTGATTTAACAGGCAAAGAAAGCCTGGTAAAGAGCAAGTCAAGATACTTGCTTTATTAGTTTTTGCTTAGTAACCTTCATGGCTTTGCGTTGTGATATATAAGATGCTTCTAGTTACATATGAAATTTCCACATGAAATTGAAGAAGTAAATGTCAATGTCAGAAGTCTTAGATCAATTAGGCAGACTTACCTGAAAAGTCTTATTTTATCATATGTTTGAAGTAGCTTGAATTATGCTTCTCTCAAGATTAAAATAGCATTAGGATGTCCTCTTAGAAGCCCTCAGTCTCTATTTTCTACATATGACTGAGCCATGGGATCTCAGAATTTCTTTCCATATGTGTTTAGTTTCATAATGGGTTATGTACTTTATTCCCTTGTACTTCTTAAGCACCTCTTTCAGTAAGTCTGTAAGGAAGGTGGTGTGTGTTTGTGTGTGAGAGAAAGACTTTATTGGAAAGAAATAGTCACGTAACTGAGAAATATATTGGTCCCATACACAGATGGTTGTCTTCCTCGTGCCTCCACTTTCAGCCTTTGTTAATGAGATATATGGTGGGCCTTAAGTCTGTGACTCATTTTCTTCTATGGCGTCATCTCAGTGGCTATCTTTTTTGATTTGCCAAGTTGATTAGGAAAAGCACTGCATTAATGCTAGTCTCAGTAGGCTGATGTTTCTCTGCAGGGTTTAGAAAGATGTACATTTTATTATGGACTGATGGCTTCAGCCCTTCAACCTGTTCTGATCCTTGGGAAGAAATTCCATCAGCAAGAGCTATCGACAATCCAGCACAAAATGAAAGCAGTGTTACCTTCAAGACTAAGGAGGTTATTTATTATTTTTGAATAAGGTAATTAAAATCAAAGTTATTTACAGTTCTGCCTGTGTACTTACAAACGTTGATCAACATCATAAATCAAGAAAGTGTGATTCAACTTTAAATCCTGATTGTTAAACTTTAAATGTTAAAGCTCCCCTCACAAGGTATTGATGTCTTAAGCTGTCAGTACTTGGCTATTGGAAGGAGGGTATACAGATCTGCTTGCTAATCTGCAATGCAAATACACTGCACTGACAGCTTGTGTTTCTATGCATTTATTTCAGTTGGGAAGCATTGGAATTGCAAGCCTTCTGATTTGTCTAATTTACGTAAATACTGTGAACATCCATTCCTTTCTCAAAAGTCAACTCATAAGCAAGAAATCTAACATATTCTGTTATGAGCTGAGAATTTTTTTCTTCCTTACTATTAAGAGATTAACTTTAACTATGGCTAGACTTTAGTTCATAAAATTTGGTAACAGATCTTCTGGTGTTTCTCAAGAGGATGTGTCTTAATTCAGTGAAAATTAAGCTGCTTCATGAGCTGGAATCTGATGGGTCAAATTCAGCATAAAATATTTTTACTTTTGGAGGACTAATAGAAAGAACACCATACAGAGTTGAGCAAAACATGAATAAACAAATCTAGCTGCATAGCAAATTTCTCTGAAGAATTATAATAAGAAACTCTTCAGAAAGAGGCCATTAGGAGTGACAGACAATTGCTGGTCAAAATACATCTTCCAGTTTTACTCTAGAGCTATTATTTTTCAATCATTTTTGTAAACACCAATAATATTCTCATATGTCATATGTTATTGTTCTAAATTGCTTGTTGATTTGAAAGGGACACCCCACCAAAAAACACCCCAACATACATGAGGAAGAGGGTGAGTAGCTGTGATTCCTTTTGTACTTTTTTCCATGAAAAAAGAAAAAAAAGACACTTGTAAATGCAATGCTGTGTATCAGTTAAAACATCCTACAATAAGATTACTGATAGGTTCTGCTAAAACTTCTTTCTCTTTGCCTATAAGAACAAAAAAATCAGGCAGAAATTTTACATGCTAGGTGTCTGGCTCAGATTTTTTTCTTTAGAAGGATATTTTTATTCAGATGCAAATTATTTCATAAATGTCCATTTAAAATTCTTTACTTCCTCGAGGATTCTTCTCGTCTGTAAAAGAACAGCTAACCTTTCAGCAGAATGTATCAGCAGATTGTGAATGCTTTTCTTTTCTATCACCAGTGAATTTTGATAATTTTTTTCACTTTTGGTATGGCAAACAAGGAAAAGTGGGTAGATTTTTAATATTATTTTCTCTCTCAGTTTGGCAGACAAAACTCAAAATCAGTTACATGTATTGTCCTAATTAGTACAAAGTCTAGGGCAGAAGAAAATAAAGTCTGTGATATCTGAATGAAATCATCAGGGTAATGCGGACACCCAGGACTTAGTACTTTTCATTTGAATATGCTGAATTAAAGGCCCACATACACTTTTTCCAAGACAGGTATATGTTATGTGGATGTTATTAAACGGGAGAGTGTGGCTGCAGAAAGAAATTTGTCTTGTTTAAAAAAAAAAAAAATCAAAAAAGAAAAAAAAAGGAAAATGCTGTTGATTTAATAAGACCTGTTCAGGGTCAGGCTGAACTTGTGTTCCAGCCATTAATATTGATTTTTTGCTCTTCTAACTAGTCTGCTACTCAATAAATAAGAATAATGACTCTGGCAGGGTCCCATCTGACATCACAACAGACTTTACACTAGAATGCAGGCTTACGTAAGTGAAGCTATACAGTATGAATGATTAATAACAATAACAACAACTCTGTTTTCCTTAATTCTAATGTAATATCTATACTGATAATTAATTTGAAAGAGGAAGACTGTCTATCAGCTACTGTGGTATCAAATATGTTAATGTTACAATTTAAGGACTAAGTTTACTATTTGCCTGCACTGAAAGTCTACTTCTTTAATCAGAACCACTAGGTTTGCATTGGCATAAGTGTTCCTACCCGAGCTAATAATTAACAAGAAAACATCCTACCTGGAGTTATTCTTTAATGGGGTAAATAATTTGATGTCCACAGTGAGGGTATATGCTATTAGTACAATTTTTTACACCAATTAATTTGAAGGGTCACTCTTTGCAGTGTTTGCCAATCAGATATTTACCTAAGCATTAGTTACCTAAGGATAAACTTCAACCTCTGTTTCCAAAATTAAACCTGCATTTTGTGAAAGACCTGTGTATCTTGAGTATATATAAAAGATGATTAATTTCATTTTCATAAGTCTTGCTACTTGGATATAACTGACTACTTTTTAACTTTTTAATTTGGACCTGGGGAGGTTTCATGCTTCATTTGTTTCCAGAAGCAGGGAAAAAAAGGTGTCCATGAATCTTATTTGAGGTATCACCGGGGAAGAAAAAAGCAGGTTATGCAACATGCATTCCTCTTTCTCTCAGAATATTTGATACACATATTAAATGTAATTGTATGTTTGGGTTTTTTACTGAACAGGTTAGGAGGAAAGGGCCATCTATGCACACCAGTCACCCATTTTGGATTATCACTCAAAATAAGGGTGGTTAAAATCAAAACTGTAGATGCATGTTTTATTAATGTAATAATTAATGACTTATTTCCAGTAAGACTGGAGATCCCCCACACTTTTAATTATTCAATGATTCTGTGATTCTAAAGGGATCACTAGAAACAATAAGCAAAACTTTTCAAATATATAGGACTTAATTTGCTAAACACTTCAAGTAATGGAAAAAACAACAAAAAGCAAGGTGGTGAAAAGTATTCTAAGCTTTAGTCCTCTTGTTGGGCTGTCATCAGCTGTTGGTATACAGGAACGGATGGTGCTGGCTGAAAAGTGAGCACTTTTTGAACTAATATGTCCCGATATGCTGATCTCCAGGGCTCTTTTAAACTTCAGAAATAACAGAAAGTTTTCATTCACTGACCAAATACCCAAGAGTAGTGAAAGATGGAAGCTACCCTGGTTCTGGGAGGGCTGAAAGTCTTGTCTTTGCAACAGCTTGTCAGAACAACTGCAGGTTTTGGGATAAAATATTGCTTTTAATAAATGATAATTTTGAGAATGTCTTTTCTAGAGTTTCCTGCTTAAAAAAGCTGCTGTCAGATAGTTAAAAAATAAGCAGAATATTACCGAGATAGTCTTATTAATCTTATTATTTACCCAGATATTCTTAACCTCTGCTAATGCTGTAGATTGCCAGAGATCACCTCTCCAGTGGGTTAAGAGCTCAGATAAAATACGTGACATGACAAATGTGACTACTCACATTTTTTTAAAACTTTGTAATGTTGCATGTTTCTTCCAAAGCTGCCATCATGCTGATAATTATGTCATCCACCCTTTACTGTATGCATTTTATACTGCAAAGAAACATTTATCAGGGCGCTTCAGGAACCTGTATCCTCTATAAAAGTTAGCTCCATACAGTTTTTCATATGTTCAATCTTTTCCTTTCATTGGAAAATTTGAGCAGCATTTTCTGTAGTGTTTGAAGTGTTAGCATAGTAGGAGTGTTTCAAAGTTGTGTACTTAAACTGCCAGAGAAAGAGAGATCAACATTGGGCATGATTCGTTACTGTGCTATTGATGGGAAATAGATTTTCTTTAGGAAATCAGCCCTAATCAGTGTCATCAGAAGTCATATAAATTCCCACAGGCACTACACATTGGCAGATCAACAATCAACAGCCATCAAGAGTGCCTTGCTTCCACTTTTTGTGCTGTCAGTGGTTCTCCAAACCTGCTACTGCTTCGGTAACAGGGAGAAGCACATGTCTTTAACCTGCTGTGCTCTCTTGACACAATTCAAGACTGACTTGTTTTCAATGAACCTGAATATATGCTCAAGAATTAAGCAGACTTCCAGGACAGACTTCAGTTGTTGTATTTATTTCCTTATATGTGTATGCTCCCTGAAAACTTGAGTGGGTCAGCTGTACAGCATTGCTTGGGCTGCAAATTAACTGATTCTCTCCAGCTTGTCTTAGAAGTTCCAGAATCCTAATTTCTGGCATCCAAGGACACAAAGGATGTCAAATAAGAGGGCTGGCCTGCCACCATTCTATTAAGAAGTATTAGTTTGGCAATTTTTTTTGCCTAGAACAGGTCTTGTTAATAAGCCTTCCACAGACTGCTAGAAATTTGTTTTCAGCTGACCCTGCAAAGCTGTACTAGCAATCCCTTATAATATGAGCTTCTGTGCATTCCCCATGGGCTTTTACCTAACAAGAAAGGCAGAGGTCTCACAAAGTTAGGAATATTGCTTACAGCTTTTCTATGACCTCTGGGTCACTGGTTGAAACTTGAAGAGATGGCCAAACTTCACATGTGGTTGTTAGCCTGCCAACATCAGCATTCCCTGCAGTTGCAGTTGTAAGGAAGGAAAATGATGTTCATCATTACTGTTCCCAGACTGTAGCACTATTTTTTAATGTAACTTGCCAGTATGAAGTGCTTTCCAGTTTCAGGGTCTGGAATAAATTCTAATTAATTATGACTCACATAATATCCGGGAGTGTGAGAGGGAGATAGATTGGTGGAGCTGCACCCTACCGTCCCTGAGGCAGAGGCAGCAGAAGGAGGCTCCGCGAGAAGCAGAGGATCCCCTGCCTTCTTGCCACCAGGTAGAAAGAGGGGACCTAAGCGACGGGGGGGGATGGAAACGGGTCCCTGCTCAGCGTGCCAGGCGAACCCCCGCCCGGCCTCCCTCACCTTCCCGGTTGCCTTTACACAACAGATATGGGGCCCTGGAACTTGAGGGCCAGGCAAACGAGGATGTAGACGAAGGTCCATCCGGGGGGTCGCCTAGGGTGAGGCAGTCAGCCCCATGCATTATGACTGCCTCTGCTAAGAAAAAAAGGAGGATAATTGTCGTAGGCGATTCCTTTCTGAGGGGAACAGAGGGCCCGATATGCCGACCGGACCCGTCCCACAGGGAAGTCTGCTGCCTCCCTGGGGCCCGGGTCAGAGACATCACTAGGAAGCTCCCTGGTTTGGTACGGCCTTCTGATT
>NW_008794774.1:1418915-1430105 GCF_000699145.1 Aptenodytes forsteri | reverse complement strand
TGATCTTAGAGGTCTTTTCCAACTTCAATGATTCTATGATTCTATGATTCTATGATTCTATGATTCTATGACTCACAAAAGCAGGTTAAGAAAAAATTAGATCACACCAGCTATTTTTTTTTTTTTCTGGAGGCTCTTCTTTCTATATCAAGTCCATGAAAATATGGCTGTGTCAAGGGAAATTTTGTCTGTCATACCATCTTATCCCGTAACTTCTTAGTTACGGCTTTGTCTGTACTACATCAAGCTTGCAATACCCACTCTACAACTACTGTATCTGGTCCAGTGCTTTGTCATAAACTGAAGGAAGGAGAAAACAGAAAGATCTCTCCCACTACAAAATAATTCATTCATAAGAAGAAATTATATTTGGTAGTGGCAGCTTTTTTCTATGAAGTGCACAGTTTCATATAAGTTTCAAACTGTTGGGGTTTCTTTTCTCAGAGTAGTCTTTAATGGTAACTATTTTAAGAACAGAGATTCCTGATATCCAATACTTTTGGATGCTTACAACAACTTATCTTTTCAAAGTGGATAACCAAGGCCAGGTGTCATGTGAGAGACTGTCAGGGTTTAGGAGTGAAACGCTCCTGAGTTCTTGTTCTGCATTCTTTGTCTCTGGGTCAAACAGGCTGTAAAATATTTTATGTCTCTGCAGATGTGCAGTAGAAGTATTATCTTGAAAATTTGCTTTAAATTTTGGACTTCTGGAAGGAATGTACAAGAAATGATGTCCTGTTTATTCTAAGTATCCACAGAAATACTGGATGTAGAGGGGAAATCAGGTAAAACATCATAAAAATTAGAAAGAACTATAATTGCTTATCACAAATAATGTCTTCTATTATAAATCCAGAAATGAAAGCAGAATTTCATGGTACACCTTTTGTGATAAACATTTTGGCATCATGTTTCTATACATTTGCTGTTTATTGTTGTTTTATTACAAGACTTCTGAATAAGGGCATGTACTGGATAAACGGGTCCTACCTAAAATGACAGAAGATCCTGCCCACAAACATATACCCACTCATTGGTGGTTCCACCAATTATTGCAATGCACACCGAAACTGAACACATACTGTTTTCCCTTATCACAAGGACTCAATGAAAAGAGGAAACAGGTGAATGTGAAATAACAGTTTCTACTGGTTGCCTGACTTGCACTTAAAAATAAGCAGCATACCTCTTTAAGGATAAAAAGTTTCCACATACTAGATTGTGTATTTATCTAATGATTTTTATGTTATTGTGTGTGTCAGCAGAGGAGATGAGACTTGGAAAGAATCTTCAGGCAATAAGAGAGTAAGCCTTACTAAGGGATGGTCAAAACTGGTCAAAATCATTTTGATTTCTATTTCAAAGAACTATTGAATTTTTAAGTACACTAAATTTATCATAGAAAACAGGGAGAATTCAGCTTCATTAAAAAACAAACAAACAAACAAACAACACAAAAAGTAAAGTCTTCATTTAAAAACAAAACCAGAGCAACCCAGCTCCTTCCAGACTAAGGACTGTGTTGGGAAAAAAGAAAAGAAAGGTTTGTATAAAATCATACAGGGGGTCTCTGGAAGGATGAATGAAGTTATACACAGTCTATAACTCTTGTTTTGTTTTGTTTTGTTTTGTTTTTTTACTTGCAGGCAGAATCTCCAAGGCAACACAATGTAAAAGCTTCAACTGAACCTAAACAGTTACCTTACAGTAATTACTAAATTGCAAGAACTGTGAATTTGTGAGAGAGAGGCACTATCTGTGCATAAATTGGGGCATCTGCTGGGAAGCTATCTCCCCCTACTTTTCACATATTATGCTATGCAGAATTTCAAATTTCCCTGTCCTTGTGAAACCACTGACAAAGCTATCAATATCTTGTATGGTATTCACAACTATCAGTGAGTACTTCTGTCCTCCCAGCTCCTCTACTGTGGCAAAATTATTTAGCATTCTTTAGCCTCTTTTAAAGCACACTGAAAAACAGAGTAGAAAATTGCACTTTACTATTCATCAGAATTTAGTACTGGACTGGGGTTTCAAGGATAAATAAATTATACACTCAATCCCTGTCACATGGAAACTGAGGTGTCATTGAACTAATGGACATCTTCAGAAAATGACTGTCAATTAAATATGTTATTTTAGGACAGTAATAGAAGTAATTATCTTTTGTGCCAGGAGAGAAAGAATTAGCACTGAGAGGCCATGATGAGTCCATAGAATCAGTCAATAAAGGAAATTCTCTACAGTTACTTGACCTGATTACAAAAGATGATGTTATAGCAAACGTCGTGCAGCAGCATATAGTACAAAATGAGCCAATGGCATCAACAGGTTGAATCTCATTCAGAGTAAAAAGGATGCTGGCAACTATAATTAAATTGATTTGATTTGGGGGAATAAGATGAACAGCTACCACAAGATCAGTTTTCCAGTATAATAAAGGAAGCTAGCATTTATGAAAAACCTTGACCTAGGAACTGTTACAGTGTCCTTAGAAGATAGGCTTGGGAGGGAAGATTAAGAATTTGGATATGAGAAGTATGATACTCATTGGTCATCATTATCTCAAAGTATCTCACCCCAGTCAGAGCCAGCATATAGACCATGCATCTATTTCAACTGGAGAACTTCGGTATGTTTATTAACATACAGGTTGATATAAGCATATATGACTCAGTAAATAGGATACAAGTCAATAAGTAGACTTACTGTCACTAAGTTTTTTGGTGGGTGTTTGTGGAAGGTGGGATAGTTGTTTCATTCCTGACTGAATCAGAGTTGTTAGTAAGCCAGGTAAACATGGCAATGCCATCTGTTTTACCGTAACATTAGCCTCACAAAACAGATTAACTAGTCCTCCATTTTGACAGCCTTACAAACTGACTTCCTCAATTAGTTAGAGGTAAATAGGCTTGTAGTGGGGAATGAAGAGGGGAAGAGAAAATGACAGAGCGTGACTGTAATTTCTGAGTGGTCTCAAAGCAGAGCGAGGACACATGGATCAGCAGGATGTGTTGTCCTGGGGAAATGCAGCCTGAGAACCATGTTTTTCAGGATCAAGGAAAGTGTCTGTGGCAGCAAGGAGAGAGATCATGCACCTCTGACAGTGGTGAAAATCCAACAAATGCATGCGTTTTTTCTCTTTCATTTTTTTCACATTTTTTAAAATTCCTATTAATGTGCTGTCTGTTATGGATGCACTTTACCTCAATCAACTCCAAGGGCTAATCTAGGAGTTGGTATAATCAGTCAGGAGTGAGAGAGAGGTGGTTAGCAGTAAGAGCCAGGAAAGCCCTCTGATACATACGAAAGTAAGAAAGATGTTCTTGATCCTCTGAAATCCTGAGGGAGTTTGTGACCTGCAGAAATCCATGTACTAAAATTAAAACTGTAACGATAACCTTCTGTGTAGAAAGGGCTCTCTTTCAGGCTAGTAGTGAGTAGAAGTTTCTAGCTTACACAAGTATTGTAGTTAAATTTTATAAAATTTGTTCCAGTTGACCTGCAAGGGGAGAAGAGTGAGTGGGGTGGCTGTGGATGTGGGGATCCCTTGAAGAGGAGGTAAGCAGAACCCTTTGGGTACCCACACACCTCTGGGGTAAATGAGCAGAAGGGTGCTTTGAGGTGAGGGGGAAAGGCATGGGAAGGTCAGAGTAGGGTACAGGGGATGTCAGATAGAAGTGTCAAAAGGCTTTTAATCAAAGCGTGTTTTCATTTTGCTTCTTCCCTCCCCACGTTGCTAACAGAGACAGTCAACAGATGCTGCAGTTTGTGCAACATTTCATTGATCCTGCTTCAAGATCTTCCAGATCAACTGGGAAAGTCACTGGAGACTGTTGAGGCACTCCTGGGAACCCTTTGAGGAACTTCAGGGCACCTGCTGCTGCCGGGAGAGATGAGAAGTACAGGAGGCCTTAACTTCTAGCAAGCTGTTCTTCAATACGGGCACCAATGATACTGCCAGGGGCAACCTGGAGTGTATCAAAAATTACTATAGAGCTCAGGTGGTGGCAGTTAGGGGAATGGGGACCCAGGTGGTGTTTTCCTCAGTCCTGCTGGTGAGGGGAAAGGGTGTAAGGAGGAGGGCACTGATACTGTGTATCAACAATTGGTTGCAGAGCTGGTGTCAGCAACACAATTTTGGTTTCTATGATCATGGGAGGCTGTTCAAGGATACATCCACTTGGGAGAGATGGGATCCATCTCACTAGGCCTGGTGAAGGTATTTTTGCCAGTAAGACTGAACTAGTAAGAAAGACTTTAAATTAGGATTGATATGGGAGGGATAAAGTTAACACCTGTGAGGTAGTGACAAACAGGGTTGACAAGCAAAGGGCCTGGCGTGAGGTGAATGAAAGGGAATACAAAATCAATAAAACAGGTCTTAAGCGGAGTCGCCTCAAGCATTTGCATGTAAGCAAGGAAGTGCCTACAAAGCACAATTATTGAAAAAAAAACCCAGACCTTTTTGGGAAATCGGCATGCCAGAGTGCCTCTCTGAAGTGCCTGTACAGCAATGTATGCAGCATGGAGAATAAACATGAGAAATTAGATATCTGTGTTTATTTGCAGGGCTATGATCCTGTTGGGATCACAGAGGTGTGGTGGAATGTCTTGCATGGCTGGAGTGCTGCAATAGAGAGACAGAAGCTCTTTAGGAAGCACAGGGCAGAAAGACAAGGAGGGGGAGTTGCCTTTTATGTGAAAGAGCAGTGGGATTACACAGAGTTCTGCCTGGGGATAGATAATGAGCCAGCTGAGAGCTTATGGGTAAGGACTAAGGAGCAGACCAATATGGGTGACATAGTGGATGTCTGCCACCTGATCAGGAAGAACAAGTAGATAAGACTGGAAGTGACTTCACATTCACAGGCCATGCTTCTCATGAGTGACTTCAACTACCCTGATATCAGCTGGAGAAACAACACAGCAGGAAATAAGCACTCCAGGAGGTTCCTGGAGAGCATCAATGACAGCTTCCTGACCCAAAAGATAGAGAAGCCAATGAGAAGAGGTGCTCTGCTGGACCTCATACTCACGAACGAGGAATGACTCACTGGGGTTGTGAAGGTCAAAGGCAGCCTTGACTGCAGTGACCGTGAAATGGTGGAATTCAGGATCCTGAGAGGAGGGAGCAAGGCAGAAAGACAGACCACAGCCCTGAACTTCAAGAAAACAGTTTTTGGCCTCTTCAAGGACCTGCTCAGAAGAACCCTATGGGAAATGGTTGTGGAGAGAAGTCCAGAAGAGCTCATTGATTTTTCAAGGATCATCTACTCCAAACTCAGGAATGGCTTACCCCCATATGTAGGAAAACAAGCAAAGGTGACAGAAGGATGCATGGGTGGACAAGGAGCTCCCAAGAAAACATAAAAAGGAAGGGAGGTGACCTGGGAGGAATACAGAGAGGCTATCTGAGTGTGCAAGTGTGGGGTTAGAAAAGACAAAGCCTACCTGGAGTAAAACCTGGTGAAGGACATAAAGGACAACAAGAAAGATTTCTAAAGGTACATCAGCAGGAAATGGTCTTCCACAGGGAACATGTGGGCCACTGCTGAATGGGGCAGGAGACCTGGGCATAAGGGATATATAAAAAGCCAAGGTACTCAGTGCCTTCTTCACTTCAGTCTTTATTGGTAAGACCAGCCTCGAACAATTCCCAGGCCCCTGAGACCACTGGGGAAGTTTGGCATGCTGGAAACTTTTCCTCAGTTGGAGAAGGATCAGACTAGTGAACGCTTAAACAAACTGATTGCACACAAGTTCATGTGTCCTCATGGGATGCACCCACAATTGCTGAGGGAGCTGATCCATGTCATTGTGAGAACACTCAATCATCTTTGAGAGACTGTGGAGATTGGGGAAGGTTTCTGAGAAATGGAAGCAATCAAATGTCACTCTTATCTTTAAGAACGGCAAGGAGGATCCAGGTTTAAATCTGGCAGTTACTGAGTTGCTACACAGCAGTTCAATTTGTTCTGCCATTTCAGGTCTAGATGTCTGTTGTCCCCCCCTAGTCTAGCAAAACTTTCAATGATGAGCCTGCACATGCAACTTTTTTGTTGTATTTGCCAGTCATTTTGTTTGGATCACACCTCTGGAAGATTCCTTGGTCTACTGAAGTACTTTTTGTGTATTTTTTTAATTTAAATTAATTAAATGTATAATATTTCCCTGTGCTCATGAACATCCTTCTCTTTGAGGTACTAGAGACACACATCCTTCTGCAAACTGTTTAACAGCTCTGCAGTTAGCCTCTTTCCATAGAAACCTCCCCACCCTCCACTTGCTCTTGTCTTTGGAAAGGTCGTCTTTGTAAAAAAGTCCTACATTTCCTGGTAGGGAAAATTGCAGTTTTCCAAGTATTAGTAGGGAAATAAAGCTTTCCAATTATTAATAGTGCTATGGTATGGAAATTCATGTTTTAAGGTTGATAGTAATTCTTTTGATGTGAATGGAAACTGTTTTATTGACTTCAGCTGACATTAGTTCAGGTCCACAGCCCACCCGGTTCCATTGGTCTTTCAATTTCTGAATTTTCTAATATGGTGTGGGGTATTTTAAAGCATGCTTTGACAATCAAACATTGCTTTAATTTATCCTTAAGTTTTCAGAGAACTGTATTTTTGTAATCATGGTTATTTCTAGGTCACACAGTCACAGCAACTTTAACAATGGTAAATCAAACTCTCTTTTCAATTCAACATTATAATTGAAGTTAGACAGGTCTCATCCTGGAGTTCATGCAGTGATGATTATGAACAATAGCATAAGCAGAAAAAGGGTTATAGAGGACACCAGGGACACTTGTCCTTAGATTTTTTTCTTTATATACATGAGATTCAAATCAGTGGGCATTGTATAACTAAGAAAAAGCTGTATGTTTCCTTGACCTAATGAATTGTCTTCTGAAGAACTAGATCTGATACTGAACCTGATCTGATACTGAACTTATTTTCAGTCATATGAACAAAAATACAAGGATCTACTCTGATGCCTTGGACATTAAAGCAACCTTTAAACGTATCTTCCTGTTTTAATTTTTGAAAGAGTCATCTGTCTTGAAGGTTTAAGGCATGTCTTGCAGGTTGGGAGGCATGGTGGCATTCCGGTAAAAACCTGGACTATCTTTAAAACTTTTATTAGTAATATATGTTAGAAAGTAAGTAATTCTGGCTTTGGATTGTCATTTCTTGTCTGGGTGATTTTGACTATACATTTATTTAAAATCCCACTAGACCGCAGCTAGAAATATCTGGTATCTCTTCTGTGAGTAGTTTTGAGGGCTTTTTTTCTTTTCTTCACTACAGAACAGCTTATTTGTGTCTCTGGAGTGTCTTGAAGTTGTAGTGTCAGCAATATAGGACACTGAAGAAACCAGAGCTTGATAGAAATTTGAAAATAGGTATTCCTATTATTAAAATAGGAATTCTAGCACCAGAAGTAGCAGAGATGAGATAGATGTCAATAAAAGGAGCTACAATGGAGGAAATATAAGAGTTTGACTCTACCCAAGTTCTGCTTTTTCAGAGAAGACAGCATTATTCCCTGCTTACATGCAATATTCATAGATTTTAGAATACCTAGATGATACTGAAAACTGAAAACAGGCAGCAGCTGAAAGATATGGTTGGAGAGGATGGATCACTGATCATGACTATGATCCGTCTGCAGAACAGAATTGGTTCTGGCTAGGAGAAGCAAACACTGAGAAGCAACTTTGGAAGTCCAAAGGCACTGGGTGCAAGTGTTTATTGTGAGCTCAGCAGATGTTTCTCTGAGGGTAATCATGTAATGAACACAATCAAACACCACAAAAGTCAAGTTCACATTCACTTTTCATGCATACCCAAAAAACAGACCTGCAGCAGAAGCTGTCCACTTCTAATGCCTTCTGGTTTTGTATGTGTGTGGGAGGATGGATGAGCTGAGCCTGTGCATTGTTTGTTTGGATTCCATAAGCACGGAAAGCCCTTCACAGCGATTTAGCAGTTAGACATGGGCTAGAACCTGTTATGTTCTTCCATTCTTCCTTCAGAAGCTGACACCAAGTACCAAAGTAGGAATACAGGAAAGAGAAGAAAGCTCTGCCCCTTCTCACTCCAAAAATGCTATACCTTTGTGTATAGTATTACAGTGTGTACTGGTCTTTACCCCCTGAATTGAAGCTAGGACACCGAACAGAGATGTGCCATTTCTCAGCTCAGTTTCCTTAGGCAAAATCTGTGGTTCAAGTTTAAAGCTGTTTTTTTCCTCATATTATGTGTGTAGCCCTCTTCTTTTCGTCCCTTTTTTGAATCCTTTGCCAAATATCATTGAAACTCACCAAAGGATTGGAGAATTCAAAGAAAGTTACTGAAAACAAGTGAATGAGAAATATTCCCTTGATTAAGGCAGTAGCATGCACTTAAGACTTATTAAGAAACAGAATAGCAACATAAGGCAGAGAAGCTATTAAGAAACTAACTGAAAGAAAAAAAATCAATCAGCTATGACATACTATTAGACATCAGAGAATCTGTCCACAATCTAGGAAGTGATGTTTCATTAATTCCATGTATAGAACGACTAGTTTCCCTGATATAAAATTTGCCCTTTCAACCTCAATTCCAGTTGTTACCTCCAGAAATATTGTGACTTCAAAAAAAACCCAAAACCCCCTCTCTGTTCCTTGCAGTGTAGCAGCTCCCTTAGGTTATACTTGCGATCAAAAAGAACCCAGATCTGCCACCTTTAGTTCTACAGGCATGGTAGACATAACGAAGCAGTAGGACTTAGCTTTCATGAAAAGTGAGAGAGAGGAAAATATTGCCCTTGCACTGACAGCAATATGTTGGAACAGAAAAATCTGTAGTCAGCTGTGAAACATTGTGATGTCAATTACAGTTTGAAAGTGACATTTTTTGGCTGGGAAGTGCAATAGCCTGCGTAATCGATGCTATATTATATGTACTTTTACAAGAGTACTTAATATCATAAAGAAGTGAGAAGAGAAGGCTCTTTCAAGTCCACATATGTGATTGCCTTTAGGAAGGATGAGTAATTCTTCACAGCTGCCATCTTGAATTTTCTGGAGAGAGGAATGAAAAGAACTGCTTTATGATCTACTTCCTTGACATCCAGAACATCCTTCACAGCCTGAGCTATGTCCACATCACATTGTTATTGCCTACTTGTGCCACCACAGACTTTCCATATCTAGGAATTTTATATATATCCCTCAGTGTATATGCCATGTTCCTGAGGACTTGAAGAATGCAAGTGTCATTCCTGTCTTCAAAAAAGGCAAGAAGGAGGATCCAGGGAACTACAGGGCAGTATACCTCACCTCAGGTGATGTAGCAAATAATCCTGATGGGCACAAAGCTGACCATGAGCAAGCACTGTGCCCTTGCAACAAAGAAGGCCAACAGCCTCCTGGGCTGTGTTAGGAAGACTATTGACTGCAAATCAAGGGACTTGATTCCTATTCTCTACTCTGCCTTGTATGACACATCCAGGTGCTGTGTCCAAATTCGGGCTCCCCACTACAAGAGAGTCATGGACATACTGGAGTGGGTCCAGCAGAGGATCACAAAGATGATGAAGGAACTGGAGCATTTGTCATGTGAGGAGAGGTTGACAGCACTGGGAATGTTAGTCTGGAGAAGAATGGGCTCAGGAGGATCTTATCCATGTGTATAAATATTAGACTGGGAGAACCAGACTCTTCTTAGTGGTGTCTAATGACATCATAAGAGGCGATGGGCATAAACTGAAAAAAAAGGAGTTCCAGTTAAACATAAGAAAACTTCTTTACTGTGATGGTAGGGTCAAACTCTGGCACAGGTTTCCCAGAGAAGCTGTGGAACCTCCATCCTTGGACATATTCAGACTTGCCTGGACATGACCCTCCCTGAGCAACCTGCTGTAGCTGACTGCGCTCTGAACAGAATTGGAACTGAGCTATCTCCAAGGTGAGATGCAGCACTGTGGTGCTGTATATCTGTAATGCATATGTTTGTGTGCATTTCTATGTATACACATATTCTCAAAAGAATTGTTATCGACTATTGGAAAAGTCGATAGTTGTGAAGGGCAAAACAGATTCTGGCTGAAGTGCTATATATCAAAACTGCCCTGGGACTGGCCAACAAGCACTCTGGGACTGGCAAAGAAGGAACTTTTAAGTTTAGTTGAAAAGAATGATAAAAGCAAAGTGCTGAAACGTAAAAGGTTAAGGGCAGCTGCCTTTGAAGAGTTTAGTGCACTGCCTGCTGGTCTGGTTTAAGCAAATCAGAAGCGAAGGTGTTTCCTTATCTGGAATGTTAATGAGGGAGAAGCTGAGCACTTTGCTAAGCAGAATTGTGGCCTGCATGATAATTTGCCAGCATCTGACAGTGGTTATGCTGCTTCAAAAGATTCTGTGACATCCTTAAATTCAAAATTATGGGAGGATGACAATTCAGCCACTGAGGAAGACAGTGGGCTTTCAACTGACTTTAAATAGTCATAGGACAATGTGAACTGTAAGTTTATTACACTCATGAATTTAGTCTTTTTATTTTCTTTTTTTTTCTTAAGAAAATGCAATCGTAAGATGTCAGTAATAGCATACAAAAGTTAAATAAGTGAAAGACAGGTTTTATGGTATGGCTGTTTGGAATAGTTTATAAAAAACTTACAATTTTTTCCTATGAAGGTATCAAACAGAGTGTAACAAAATATTCTAAATCCACTACCACGCCTCATTTTCCTGTAGCACAGTCACTTCTTGAACAGCTGGCAAACAGAAACAAAGTGCCCATAGGTCTACAGAAAATTTGTGTTTTGTTTTAAACCTTCTTTGTCATCCTTAGCCTTCAGTTTACAAGCAGCTGTCTAAGATACCCACTATGATGGCCAGAGCTAAAACACTAGATAGATAAATTGAAAGTATTTTCGTATTTGTCGACAAATAGCACACTCGGTCTACAGAAAATTTGTGTTTTGTTTTAAACCTTCTTTGTCATCCTTAGCCTTCAGTTTACAAGCAGCTGTCTAAGATACCCACTATGATGGCCAGAGCTAAAACACTAGATAGATAAATTGAAAGTATTTTCGTATTTGTCGACAAATAGCACACTCGGCCCACAGATCATAGAATCATAGAATCATTAAGGTTGGAAAAGACCTTTAAGATCATCGAGTCCAACCGTTGACCCAACA
>NW_008794774.1:1399662-1416257 GCF_000699145.1 Aptenodytes forsteri | reverse complement strand
CCTTCCTCACCTGTCCCTTCTGAAGAGTCTATAGCCATCCATTGCAGCACTCCAATCGTGGGAGTCACCCCACCATGTTTCTGTGATGGCGACTAAGTCGTATCTCTCCCGTGCACAATGGCTTCCAGCTCCTCCTGTTTGCCACCCATGCTGCGTGCATTGGTGTAGATGCACTTGAGCTGGGCTATCGATTTCTCCCCCAGCATTGGCATGCCACCCCTCGGCTCATCTCTAGTGAGCCTGGTTTTATCCCCTTTCCCCTTTGAACCTAGTTTAAAGTTATACCTAGTATAACTTTATAACCTAGTATAACTATATAACCTAGTTATAGATCATAGTCAACTTTTGACTTTGAAGGGAAACTTTAGGAAAATGTGATAGGTGCTTTTATCTTCAAATATTCTGACCTCTTATTTGGAAGATCTTTATTTCAGGAGGAGTTAGATTTTGATGGTACTGGACAATGTGTACTTCCTCCTCCTCTCACCTGAAAGCTGTGGGATGAGACAGAAGCATATTCAGCACATGTGGGTGAAACCTGCACTGAAGAAGGAGTTGGCTTTTTCTAGTCTGGAACCAGCTTTGCTGCTAGAAAATGTGTGGTGAGGAGGGCATGGAGGGGAGTGGATGTTGTTTCCCTGAAGGTGCTGAAGGTCACTTAAGCTGATCAAGCTGATCTCAGTGTCACACCGAGAATAAGACAATTAAAGTCAAATGGAGTGGGCAGTCAGCACTTTGTCAGATTCAGTGTTTAATCTGTAAAGCTAGGAAAGTAACACTGCAGAGTTCTCCCAAAATGATCATGAACAGCCATTAACGCAGCACTAAATATAAGCATAAGAGGATTAGTCTGGTTTTAAATATTCTAATCTTTCCATATCCACACTGCAAACAAAAAGTAGGAAAGGGAATTTTCATTTTGTTTGTATAACAAAAAAAATAAAGTTCATGTATGCATAACCTCTGCTTGGACTGATTTCTCAGATCAGATCTTTTGGGAAAGGGGAGGGTGCGGTGACAAATTTGTGCACTGCACCAAAAGAATCTTTTTTGGGGGTGGCTTAAATTAAAAACATTATAAAACAGTATGAAATGAACGGATCATAATGGAAATGGAATGATGTTGACAAACTTCTGTTCCTTTTCACATCACCATTATCCAGGACAAATATGACATCTCATACAAATGACTTGTCTAAATAGGTATGTATCATCAGTAGTTCTAGCAACAGTGAAAAAATATTAAAAGTGCTTAAAAAAATATTAATAAAAGCCTTGCTGCTAGTTCAAATGACTTTTTATAAGCATATAAGCATTACTGCTACAGAATACACTGTGAAAGGGGCTCATATTTTTTAAAGAATAAGGTCACACCATGAAGACTCATCTCAATGAAGAGATAGTTTCATGGGCACAGTCATGAAGTAAGAAAGCTACGTTTATCCAAACATTTCCTGTATATTCATTATAGACAGACTTATATCTTTTATGCACCACCTTTTACCAAAGTGTGAGGTGTGTTGATTGATGGTAAGATACATTAGCAGCATTTTCTCCTACTGCTGTATCAACTTAGACCAAATACTGGCTGATACATTGGACATGTATGATGCCTTCAGACTGCATTTGCCTGCTGGTGTCCTTCAGCTTGGGTGGTGGTTCCTTGATGACTGCTTTGCTGTACTTTTTAAGTGTGTCATGTGCTTGGAACACTTGGAAGTCTTTCATTGAATGTTCACTGATTTGGCTTCTGAGTGAGATTTAGTTGAACTTTCTAACAGCTTATAGGTGGATTGGGCGTTGAAGTTTGTTTTTCACTGTGGTGGGGGTTTTTTGTTTGTTTTGTGAAAAACAATGGAAGCATTATATATTGACCAAAATGGAAAATAGCTTGAAATATGTCCAGTCATGAGTAATTCATTTAAACTATTAAACTGTTTTCTTTTTGTTTTCACAAGGATTATTCTGACAAAAACTGGTGGAATACTCAACCTTCATTGCTGAAAATGGTACACACTTTCTGTTAAGACATACATATTCTGATTTGAGGTAGAGATTAAGGTCACTGGACCTTTTTTTTTATTGCTTGAGTACATATTATAGATAAGCAGAGCTCTGCGGAAAAAATTCAATTGAATATCTCTCATCTCACTTAATATTTTCAGACTTTTACTTCAGTTCCTCCCAAGTGTTATTTGTAGCATGGTAATTTCTCTTCCTCATATATCTGCACTTCATTTCTTCATTAACAAACCTGATAAGACTCAAGCATGTTTTTCCACTCTGGATAGCTTTCCTACACATTTATATGAAGTTTATGTATGTATACATACGTATTTATAGATCGGTGGGTGTGTCTAGTTTTATTTATAACAAATCATAGAGACTATGCACTTACAAACCAAAGCAAGTTATTGATGAAATCCCTTTTTAATAAAAGCTGACTGTTTCACTGAAGCTTTCATTGTGAAGGGTTCTTAGGGCCTTAATTACTGTATATCTGGAATTTATTACATAACTGATGAAAAGAGAGAAAAAGAGAGAGAAAATAAAAGACAGGAAAAGACAGGAAAGAAAAAGAAAAAGATGAAATGAGAGGAAGGAAGGAAGGAAGGAAGGAAGGAAGGAAGGAAGGAAGGAAGGAGGAAAGAGAGAAAGAGAAAAAGAGAAAGAAAGAAAGAAAGAGAGGCTCAGATAGAAAGAAAAAACAGGCAAGCAAAAAGGAAAGAAAAAGAGAATTAAACAAAAAGAAAGAAAGGAACATCTGATCCATCAATAACCAATATCTTCCTTGTCTGATATTCACTTGGAATCTGGTGACCCAGATTCCTGGGTCCTGCACAAGGTCAGGACTATTTTCATGAACAGACTTTAGACTTGTATAGCTGTCTCCGCTGGAATACAATGTGAGCTAACCTTACTTTTTTGGTATTGTTTGATGCAGAGTCATCTCCCAGCTCAACTAGCGTAGAAAACTACCTCTGAAAGGCATAAAATTATTCTTACAACAATGCTTAGTTCAATTGGACAGTTCCAATACTGAATATGGTTTAATATGGACTGTTCCAGTACTGAATACGGTTTAATATGGACAGTCCCTTAATTTCTTTTGCAGTTCCTCAGGATAATGTGAAAATGCTCAGGTGATATCCAGTCTCCTTCCTTGTTCATTTAGAGCTGATGTTCTATGAAGAGAGACTTATAATCATTGAAAGTTATTCAGATCATAGAAACTACTTGCATGTTAAAAGTGAACAGCCCCTGCTCACTCATTATTGCTTGTGATGAAGAGCTAGAACAGATTACTATCATCAGGACACACACGTGTCAACTGTGAAGTCACTGATAAGAAAAGAATGCCTTACTTTTTTTTTTTCCAATCGGTGTATTAAGTGATATTAAAAAATGCCCAAGAAAATGTTATTATGGAAAGAAAAAATCCTATGGAGAAAGACCATGCAACGCCTTAAGCATTTGTCTTTTGTTTTGACTTAGCCATTTATATCTTCAGTCACCTATGTTGTCTGTTTCACTAATTGTTTCAATTGGATGTCACTCAGCTAATCTAAGTGTTACCCAGAGCCTGTTGAGCAGTTTTGCAGTATTATTAACCTTGTTTTCAGAATAAGCTTACTCTTTTCCTTGTTGCACTGAAAACAATAGCAAAGTATAGAGATCTTGGGCTTAAGAAAAGGCAAAACTTCAAAGATTTTCTTTAGTGGAGGGAAAAAAAATCCCAGCTACTTTTGGGGGTTCCGAGTCAAACAGTGTGTTAAAATTTGAGGAACAACAAATATCTGTTAATTAAGGACATATAGGAAGAGATGGCACATCATATTAGAGCCAGGTGAGAACAGGCCACTTAATAGAGAAGTTCTGTAGCATTATATGTAAATCCCACTATAGAACCTGATACTCCTAATTTCAAATAAGGAGTTCATGGAGTTCAAAAATGAGTCATGGAGGTGAGGGATGTTGTTTGAGTTCATAGCATTTTTAAGTGTGCATCAGAATGGTCAACAAAACACTGGGATTCAGACTTGATGTTTATAGAAGAAGAAAATATTTTCTAGCAAGTATTACAAATAGATCAGAAGGTAATTTACTAGCAGTAGAGCTCACTGAACCAAGTTTATTCCTAGGAGACAATTAATCAAGTATTTGAATGCACGTGTTGCAGAGCTACCCTTTATTTTCTATTTTCCCTTCTCTCTCTCCTTATGTCTTCTTTTCTAAAAAGAGAAAAGCTATGCAGTTGATGATCCCGTCATTTATGAATTCCTAAACTGAAAGAGAGCCAGGGACAGTCTGTATATATATATATACACACGCTATATATATATATATGTTGGTGGATGGCCTATCCCTGGAAACATTCAAGGTCAAGGAAGGAAGGAAGGAAGGAAGGAAGGAAGGAAGGAAGGAAGGAAGGAAGGAAGGAAGGAAGGAAGGAGGAAAGAGAGAAAGAGAAAAAGAGAAAGAAAGAAAGAAAGAGAGGCTAAGATAGAAAGAAAAAACAGGCAAGCAAAAAGGAAAGAAAAAGAGAATTAAACAAAAAGAAAGAAAGGAACATCTGATCCATCAATAACCAATATCTTCCTTGTCTGATATTCACTTGGAATCTGGTGACCCAGATTCCTGGGTCCTGCACAAGGTCAGGACTATTTTCATGAACAGACTTTAGACTTGTATAGCTGTCTCCGCTGGAATACAATGTGAGCTAACCTTACTTTTTTGGTATTGTTTGATGCAGAGTCATCTCCCAGCTCAACTAGCGTAGAAAACTACCTCTGAAAGGCATAAAATTATTCTTACAACAATGCTTAGTTCAATTGGACAGTTCCAATACTGAATATGGTTTAATATGGACTGTTCCAGTACTGAATACGGTTTAATATGGACAGTCCCTTAATTTCTTTTGCAGTTCCTCAGGATAATGTGAAAATGCTCAGGTGATATCCAGTCTCCTTCCTTGTTCATTTAGAGCTGATGTTCTATGAAGAGAGACTTATAATCATTGAAAGTTATTCAGATCATAGAAACTACTTGCATGTTAAAAGTGAACAGCCCCTGCTCACTCATTATTGCTTGTGATGAAGAGCTAGAACAGATTACTATCATCAGGACACACACGTGTCAACTGTGAAGTCACTGATAAGAAAAGAATGCCTTACTTTTTTTTTTTCCAATCGGTGTATTAAGTGATATTAAAAAATGCCCAAGAAAATGTTATTATGGAAAGAAAAAATCCTATGGAGAAAGACCATGCAACGCCTTAAGCATTTGTCTTTTGTTTTGACTTAGCCATTTATATCTTCAGTCACCTATGTTGTCTGTTTCACTAATTGTTTCAATTGGATGTCACTCAGCTAATCTAAGTGTTACCCAGAGCCTGTTGAGCAGTTTTGCAGTATTATTAACCTTGTTTTCAGAATAAGCTTACTCTTTTCCTTGTTGCACTGAAAACAATAGCAAAGTATAGAGATCTTGGGCTTAAGAAAAGGCAAAACTTCAAAGATTTTCTTTAGTGGAGGGAAAAAAAATCCCAGCTACTTTTGGGGGTTCCGAGTCAAACAGTGTGTTAAAATTTGAGGAACAACAAATATCTGTTAATTAAGGACATATAGGAAGAGATGGCACATCATATTAGAGCCAGGTGAGAACAGGCCACTTAATAGAGAAGTTCTGTAGCATTATATGTAAATCCCACTATAGAACCTGATACTCCTAATTTCAAATAAGGAGTTCATGGAGTTCAAAAATGAGTCATGGAGGTGAGGGATGTTGTTTGAGTTCATAGCATTTTTAAGTGTGCATCAGAATGGTCAACAAAACACTGGGATTCAGACTTGATGTTTATAGAAGAAGAAAATATTTTCTAGCAAGTATTACAAATAGATCAGAAGGTAATTTACTAGCAGTAGAGCTCACTGAACCAAGTTTATTCCTAGGAGACAATTAATCAAGTATTTGAATGCACGTGTTGCAGAGCTACCCTTTATTTTCTATTTTCCCTTCTCTCTCTCCTTATGTCTTCTTTTCTAAAAAGAGAAAAGCTATGCAGTTGATGATCCCGTCATTTATGAATTCCTAAACTGAAAGAGAGCCAGGGACAGTCTGTATATATATATATACACACGCTATATATATATATATGTTGGTGGATGGCCTATCCCTGGAAACATTCAAGGTCAGGCTGGACGGGGCTCTGAGCAACCTGACCTAGTTGAAGATGTCCCTGCACATGGCAGGGGGGTTGGACTAGATGTCCTTTAGAGGTCCCTTCCAACCCAAACGATTCTATGATTCTATATCAATAAAGAATGCCAGGCATCAGATAACCAAAACCAGGATTAAAGACTAAGGCATAAATTCAGTACAGCAGGCATGAGCAGTTGCAGCAGTATGAGAGATCCTGTGTGTCTGAGGGGAGAGGAGGAAGTATGCATAAGCATTACTTGTCTTTAATAGTTTATTACTGGAGGAGGAGGAGGTGGTAGTGGTGGGAACAAGCTGACATGGATATTCAGAAATACCTACCTCTTTCTCAGCTAAGCAGCAAGGAAGGAAGGAAGGAAGGAAGGAAGGAAGGAAGGAAGGAAGGAAGGAAGGAAGGAAGGAAGGAAGGAAGGAAGGAAGGAAGGAAGGAAGGAAGGAAGGAAGGAAGGAAGGAAGGAAGGAAGGAAGGAAGGAAGGAAGGAAGGAAGGAAGGAAGGAAAGAAGGAAGGAAGGAAGGAGAAAAGGAGGAAGGCAGAGAAAAAAGAATGAATAGGTGTTTTTAAAATTGCCAAAACATTTTTTAAGCATTTTTATTAAGAGGAGTGGGTGGCAAGAGAAAGAATGCAAACTAAAACCCCCTCAGTTTTATAGAATGTGTATTTGACACACCTTTAGGACTTTACGAGGGTAGTCTGAACTGAGATCTCTCTCAGAAGATCTAATGTCTAAACTTCTTGGTTTCAACACCATCCCAGAGGACTGAAAAATCTATGGAAGTGCAGTGTACTTATTCTGTACACTGTTTTGCAAGGATCATAATTCAAGTTTGGATTCGCCCATTCTAAATCTCTCTGGAAATCATTCAAAGCCCTTTTTCTGTTTCTGGCAGAGGATTCAAGAATTCTGAAGGTCACATTTCTCATGGAAAATAGCAAAATACAGCAACAAGCTGTTTACCTAATCTGGAGTATAACAAACAAAATTGTAATACCAGCAAAGCTTTCCAATTTAACATGAAAGGATAGCTACAGAGGCTAAAACATTGACTGCAAAGAAAAAGTTTATGTTAGCAATGGGGTCAGTCTTTTATGTATCTCATATAATTACAGTTCTTTCAATTCCTCATCTGGTGATCACCTTTATCAACTTATTTTTCCCATGTGAGCTAAATTAGCCAGTGATTTATGTCTAGCAATTCTAATCCTCAATAGTTGAAAGACAAGCAGATACCCTGGGCAGCAGACTCAACCCTTTAGGAACTGCTCACAATCGTACAACTGGCCTCAAGCATCCTCCGTGTGTCTAAACCTGCAGTGTGAGAGCCAGGAGAGTTTAGCTTAGGTTTGAAAACATGCTAACACCAAAAATCAGACATTCTAACAGAAAAGGACTCAACTAGGATTTCAGCTCCAAAGCTGAAACCTAACCACTTGACTCCTGTGAGGCAGACATAGTAGAGACAGAAATCTAATCTGGAGATGTGATGAAAGGAACCATTGCATGGTCAGGTAATGGGAAGATGGGAGTGAATAAAAAAAAAAGTTGCCCTTGGCCATGTAAAGGTGTGACCAGTCTGATTCAGTACAAAGCCCTTCTTTACAACAGCCTGATCAAGTTTCTTTTGAAGCTGCTGAGAAGTGTTAATATACTCAGTTAAAGCTGAGAGATTGTTCAGAAAGCTGCTCTTTGTCACATCTGGGCCATCAGTTATGGCTTCCCAACTGAGACAGGCAGCCCATGATGTGTCTCTTCCACTTTATCCTAGTGGAAACGATCTGTAAAACTGTGTGAAGAAATCCTTGACAGACTTTCGCAGCCACAACTTTTTAGTCATTGCTTGCCACTAAAGGTAGAACCATTGCTGCTTTTTTTTCATATGTTTTAAATTTGCATATTTTACTTAATGACTACCTGACAGGAAATCATGTGGACAGAAATTTTCAAATTGGTCATGAAAGGTTCATAAAATCATAGAATCACCCAGGTTGGAAGGGACCTCAAAAGTTCATCTGGTCCAACCACTCATAGGAAAGGGAGTCCATATTAGACTATTCAGCACCCTGTCCAATTGCATCCGGAAAACCTCTGTGGCGTCCCTGGGGAGGTTGTTCTAGTGAATGATTGTTCTCACTGTAAAAAAATTCTTTCTTATATTGAGATGAAACCTCTCCCGGTGCACCTTTTACCCATTGCCCCTTGTATTCTACATGTGGATCCTTGTGAAGGGAGAACCTCCGTCCCCTTTGTAGCTGCCCTTTAAGTACTGGAATACTGTGATGAGGTCTCCCATGAGCCTTCTCTTTTCCAGGGAGAAGAGACTTAACTCCTTCAGTCTTCCCTCAAAGGGCAGGTTCTCCAATCCTTTGATCATCTTTGTGGCCCTTCTTTGGACCCTCTCCAGTCTGTCCGCAACTTTCTTGAATTGTGGGGACCAGAACTGGACACAGTACTCCGGGTGTGGCCTGACAAGTGCTGAGAACAGTGGGATGATTATGTCTCTATCTTGTGCTGGTAATGTCCCTGCAGGTGCAGCCCAGGATCTGATTTGCCTTTGTTGCTATAGCAGCACACTGCTGATTCATGTTCAGCTTGTTGTTCACCAGGACCCCCAGGTCCCTTTCAGCAAGGCTGCTCCCAAGCCTCACAGTCCTAGCCTGTACTGGGTTCTTTGGTTATGTCATCCCAGGTACAGGACTTTGCACTTGTCTTTGTTAAACTTCATACAGTTCTTGATGGCCCACTCTTCCAGCCTGTCCAGGTCTTTCTGCAAGATGGCTCTCCCTTCTGACGTGTCCACCTCACCACCCAGTTTGGTGTCATCAGCAAACTTGGTAAGGGTGCTTTCAATCCCATCATCCAGAGAAAAAGCTGAGCAGCATAGGGCCCAGTATCGATCCCTGGGGGACCCCAGCTGTAACAGCCTGTCAGCCTGAGTAAAAACCATTGATCATCACCCACTGAGTGCAACCTGTTAGCCAATTTCCTACTCATCTTGCAGACTACTCATCCAATCTATAGCTTGCTGGGTTGGACATTTAGCCTGTGTAAGACTCCTTTTACTTTGTTCTCAAGTGTGAAAACTGTCTTAAAAAGGGGCTTTGCTCTCCTGCAGTGGAAACCATTTGGACTATAACATTTTAATGGGGATTTAAATATTTAACTTTAGATATGCAAGCAATTCTAAAAACCAAACCCTGAAACTTTGGTTCCTATTTGGGATTTTATCCCACTTACTATAAATTTGTGGATTTAAAACAATTACATTTGTGGGCATATGTCATATACAGTATATAGCATGTATTTTATGTTACCTGTGTCAGCTTTGTTTCCTTTTTATGGAGAAGCCAACTCTATAACCTACTAATACTTAGAATCAGTAGATCTTGCCCTTTTGTCCTTTAAAGAATTTCTGATAGATTGTCTGGTTCAGTTCCCTGAAATTCCTTTTGTAATATAAACCCTGACTAAAATATGAGCAAAGTAAATGAAGCCATAATTTTAAAAAGACCTCTGTGCAGGTGAATGTTCCTACCTATGGCTTAATTAGTACTCTGCGCAGGCAAAGTCAGGTTGAGGATCTGTGCTGGCTGATTCTACAGAGTTCACTGAATGATTAGCCTTACTTATCCACCATCAGAAAAAAATACAGAGCTATTTTCTTTTATGGTTTTAGACAATATCATTGGTCATTAGAGAACAATTCTGGTGAGTACAATTGTTAATGACCATCTTGCTATATAAACAATTTAAGTTTTGTTTTGCTTAGGCTGCAGTAGAAAACCCTTGCTTATAAACACTGATGGACAATGTTCAAAATTACTTCTGATTGGGTAGACCAGCTTATTGGATATTTTGTTTTGCCCTTGTGAACATATACATGCTTCCACAGTCTCATTTGCTTCACCTAACAAGAAAAATCCATGTTAGTTTTTCATTAGTAAAATCCATTTTAAGGTCTTCAGGAGGTAAATTATTTTTAAAATTAGTTTTTATTTTATTACTCAGGTTGCATGGTGTCAAAACTATGTTGGAGCCAGTGGCACTTCAATTGAGCTTATTAATATTGATACAATCACTCTATGTTTCAGTTCAGTATGACACTGTTAACCTTCTGGAACTAAGAAATATTAAAAAAAAACAAACATAATTTTTAACTAATTACTTTAGAATAAACTTTTAGAGTGTTTTTTAGTTCTTACTAGCTTTATTCCCCAGAGAAAGAGAATGTAGGCAGCAATTTCATGAATAGTTATCAGCCGAAAATCAGAGGAGAAACATTGAGTATCAGAGACAGTATTATGTATATCCTTCCAGAAACTTTGGCCAATGCATTTGACTCCCAGATGGAAGAGAAGAAAAGAGATGGAGCACAAGTTTGTATAAAGCAATCCTGGCTGTTTTGGCATACAAAAATAATATGAGGATAGAGTGAACTTCTTCAAAAGTACCTACATTCTTTAGGAGATGATTAGTCTCCCATATCATACACATGATCTTGAAACTTTACCCTTGCTACCCTGCAGTTTTCCTCCTGGGACTGTCAAGCTCTTGAGTACCATGTTGATTTGTAACACAAAATACTAAAGAGAAAGTAAAGAGAGCTGTACATCATTCCAGCTCAATAGCACTAGATTCCTTTAGCAAATCTGACATTTTGCTTTGCAGTAGAACCAGGTTGATGGAGGAAGTGATAATGACAGATAAATCAATTCTCATTGCTGCTCTACACACTGACTAATAAATACATTAGTGAGATCATTAATATCATTATTGTAGACACTTTGTCCCTTCACCCTTGCTGAACTTCTGCATTCTTGCATATCAGTCCCATAAAGATGTTGCCAAACTGCTGCCTTATGGTAGGTTAAGCTCAGAGATACAATGTGAGGTGATATTATAAAGCTGAACAGTCCTGGAATATGGCATTGTGAACCTGGCAGGCAGGCATTGTTTTAATGACATGACAGTAGAGTGAAGTTGATAGCAAAGGAAAGTAATGAAGGTTTATTGAAAATTCTGTATACACTGGGGCAAACCCATGATCTGAGGTCACCTCTGCAGTGGAGAGTAGAAATTTGGTGGTGGCTTTGTCTAATATTAAATCCCAAACTATTAATAGATTAATTAAACAAATGAATGAAGCAACTAGAGTGGTTATTTATGCTACAGCCTTTGATGTGGGCCAACACAGAATACAATTTTAGGGGGGTTTAATGCACATCCTACTAATTCCTGATAGCATGGTACAGATAGCACTAAAATGATATGTTTCACTCGAGTAGGATGACAGAGCTTCAAAGTGAAATCTAGGACATTCTTAGTGTTAAGGAGAGAAAAAACATGGGGAGGTTTTAGAGAACAGCAGTGAATAGTGTATCAGGGTACATCTACTTATTCACTTCTCTCTTGAGCCAAGTAACAGCCCCTCACCTGCTAACTCTTTATGCTTTTCATTCAGTGTACAAAAGTGGTTTAATGCCATATATGAAAAATGCAGGTGTGTCCTCACTGGAGAAAGTGTCTATGAAAGTGAACTGGAAGATCAGCCCACTGGTGTGGCTCATTTACTTCTTTCTCCTATGAAGCTCTACTAAAACAACTATTTTAAAATATTGTGAGGGAACAATATTTTAAGATGTGGTGTGTCTCAGTCTCTGCAATGTTTTAGTATTTGTTGTGACTGAAGTGTCACAGAGCCAATGTCTGCTCTCTGTCACAGTGGTACACATCAAGGGGAACCGATGATCACAGATCAGTCATGGTGACATGGAATATACCACGATGAGTCCCAACTGTTCATGCATACCTTCTCTATGATCTGACTTCCATGGTGAAGTCTTCTCCATAATGCAAATACACTTTGAGAAAGATATCTGCTGCTTTAGAACACTTTCATGGCTTGTATCCAGCTTTCATTTGGTATTTCTGTAGCGGTAACTTGCTTTCTCTATATTGCTGGTAAAACACTGCTTATCAAAGTGTTTCTAAAAGTGGCCCCAAGTGACTTGCAATTCATTTCTTCATTCATATCTTTCTTATAGATTTCCTGATGAAGTTGACCAGAGCCAAACACACCATGATATTTTTCTTTCTTTTGGAGGATTATATTGTTGGGCTACCTGTGTTGCATATGCATTATAAGCACTGAGAAATAAGCAGCCTATTTTTAAAATAGTAGTGAAGGCATGGTTTACACTATTAAAAAGTTTGGCTCAACATGTTGATCCTATGAAATCTGAATCCACTGTTAGAGGAAACAAACCAAAAACCTCTTTGTGTTCAACTATTTAAAAACAAGGAAGTATTAGCACCTCCTGTACTTTCTCATGCACAGACATTTTGATAAACTATTATACTTGTCTCCAGAAAAGGCTGGAATGATGTCACTAATGACTGCAGTGCAGCATTTTAATTGTAAAATTTCTCCAAAGTGTTAACTATTTCAAAAGATCTTTCCAAAAATATACGGCTTGCTGCCAAAATCACCTTGAGATGTTTTTTATACAAATCTTTATACCTACATATCAATTTTTGCTATGTCAAAATGTGAATAAAAAGTTGAATCTTTCTAGTTTTTCTCTTGCTGCCAAAATCACCTTGAGATGTTTTTTATACAAATCTTTATACCTACATATCAATTTTTGCTATGTCAAAATGTGAATAAAAAGTTGAATCTTTCTATAGTTTTTCTCATATATTGGCTCTCTTGGTCTAAGATGAGCTAATGTAATATTCTTCAAAGTTCTGCCGCAGCACACTAGGGTATATATCTGTTTCCTGTATACCAAACAGCTGTCCAGCAAACCTGACTTTTTTAAAAAACTTGTCAAAAGTCTACAGATTCCTTTCTGCTTTTGCTTTTTTGGCCAGTAGAATTACTGATACCACTCCTAGTGCATAAATATATAAATAATTTTCTATTCTATATTGCTTTTTATTTCTCCAGTAATATGTAGTCAAGACTGTTCTTGCCTTGTAGCCACAGTTAGATTTCAAGGACCAAACATGCTCTTATCTCAGTCCTTTCAGATCTATCAGCAATCACCATTGAGTCTCTGCAATTTATATGTTCTCGCTCTTTCTCTCTAACTTGCTGTTCTCCAACACAGCTTAGCTGTCTTTTTACTTTGCTTTGTATGTCACCGTTACCTTCCCCAGTACTTTCCTACTAGTATAACATTTGAGTTCATTTTTATGGTTTGTGTTCCTGGAACACACCCAAGCCCTTCAAATACAGTCTGGTATGCTGTAAACATGTCAGCATTCACTTCTTCTTGCTTTACAATATTGACTCTACATTTATGCTTGTTACTACTGGCAAACCAAGAATTGCTTATGAGCCAAACACCACAGTGTGAAATAAGTGTTTGCTTCTGTTCTCTCCTATAGAAAGTACAGTTCAAGTTAAATTTCCCAGATGCTTGCCTTTCCTTATCTGAAAGACTTGATCCTGAGCAGGGTTGTGCAGCAGTGATTCTTGGCGAAGTGTCAATGCTCTGCTCCTCCTTTGAAGTGTCACAAACAAGTACATTCATAATTATCACACTTGTCTTCTCTTACAGTCACTGCACATTTTTGATAAACAGTTGTACTGGCTAGATTTCCAGCAATTACATTCAAAACCAAAACACTGTGTGAAGAGGGGTTTTGTCCACCATCTGCTGTACTCTTCTCTCTCATGTGTCAGTTGTGCATTTCTAGTGAACTTTTCCATATAACTTCCTGCCTTTAGCCATAACTGGACTTCATTATCTTTCTCTCCCTCCTACCATTTGGTGGGCACTAGCAAAAAGTAAAGCACTGAAATGGGAACTGGAGGTCATTCTACTGAAAACTCTTCCAGTACAGCAAGCCTGAAGATGTTCTTCATTTTTCACACAGTAAGTTTAAAACTGAGACTGTGATGATTTTCCCCATGCTGTACAGAACATGTAGTCAATTCCTTCTTGTACCAAGAATGAGTTCTTAGAGGTTACTGTCCTCTGCTTATACTTAGGGCATGTTTGACCATAATAGCTTGTCTTGCAATGGTTCTCCTAGAGCCCTGTACACAATAGAATGATTTATATCACATTTAACATTCACATGGTTAGAAGCTACTTCCAGGTGGTTTCATATGCATCAGTAATTGTACTATATTTATTTTCTTTTGTGCAAAAAGGAGAAAAACCCCTCTTTGTCTCTAGTGCTCGCAGACTTTTCTTATATTTACTGCAGTAAATGTGCTTCCAAACAATCTATGAACAACTCTTTTAAAAAAATCTACTTCTTTTTAAACACAGGCAGATCTTCTTCTGCCACATGAGAAATAACATCACATATTTTCTTCTGGAGCATGTAATACTTTTATGAAATCTTTGCTGCTGTCACGGAGAGTGTTGGCGGTATGTCCACATGAGCAAAACAGCACTGCTCAGTGACACATGATCAGACATGAATTTCCTAAGCATGATGGGTACAGTGAATGGATTGCAATTCCTCTTCTAAGATTTCTGTTCTAAGATGCACTAACACACTTCACACCCACATGGACCAGCAGCTGCAGCACAACCCAGCCCAGCCCAGCCCAGCACTGGGGGCCCAGGACACTCAGGCCAACAGCTGGATGGCTGACCTTGGCTGCAGCTCAGGCTTTGCCTTGACACAGTGTTAGACACCTGTGGACGTGTGTCCCTGACTGAAGAACTATTGGTTTTGCTGTTTAGTACTTTGTATGTTAGGCAGTAGGCATGCACTGATGATGTGGCTCTGGTCCAGTCTCCATATCTCTCTCCTCATCTAAGGCCCATTTGCAGCTGTCACCAAGGTTTCTGTGACCTGCTGGTCTCCTGCCCCAGATGTCTTACACAACTGTGAGGATTGCACTGGTTACGTGACAAAGTTTGTCTATTGCTTCTTTGTTTTCCAGCTCACAGTTCATTAATCTAGTCAGTTAGAAATGGGCAAATATAGTCAAAGACTGCTTTGCCTGAGCCTTCAGGTAGGCTTTGCCCCTGGCAGCTGCCATGTTTTCTTATTTTGTGTAGAAGTTCATTCAGAGCTTGACTTCCTTGATGGCTTATATTGTCAATTATTGCACTCTCCTTTTGTAATTGGGTTTCAAACTTTATTGGTGCATTTTAAACAAAATGGCCCCTTGCATTCAATTTCTACCCCCGCCATTTCTTAATCAAATGTGCAGAAACTCTCAGTAGATAAATAGATATTCAATGTTTCATATATCACCTTTATTAAAAATATTTGATCCATGCATAAATACTTTTTTTGACAAAAAAAAAAAAGAAATGGAAGATGGGAGCATTTCCAATCTTACCTCATTTCAAAACTTGCAAATTATACCAGAGCAGATCTGGCTACTTCCACCCAGTGAATGTGTATGAAATATGACTAGATATTTCACAGCTTGGACGAAGGATGCAACCAAAAAAGACCACCTGAGATGTGTAATCTGATCTTTATGATGTGCCAGAGCGTAGTATTTTCAAAGTGTATTTAACATCCTATACAATATATCACCAGTGAACTCTTAAATACCAAATACACTGCTGTTTGACTTGCCTGTGCTTTATTAATTGCTATACTTTTAGTAACCTTATAAATGTTTCACTGTACATGAAATATACATTCATTATGCAATAAATGATTGAAGCTCAGTAATGGGTTTTCCCTTAAGCATAATTTATGATTTACCTTGGCAGGCTAATACCTGGAAACTGTTTGCTGCTTCGCTGCCCAGTCATGTTGAAAATTTTAAAAAAAAAAAAAAAAAAGGCAGTGTAACAGTGCAATAATGTCTTCAGGAAAAAAAAAAAAACAATTGTCAGTTTAAAATATGGAACTGAAGCTTATCCAATGGGCATTATGAGTAAGGTCAGAAAAGTAAGCCTCAAAAATTTGTGACAGACATACTGTACAACTGTTTCTTAAGTGTCATTGATTGCACAGGTCTGTTGAACTAAGTCCTTCTCCATCTCTCCTGCAGGAGAATTGCAAGTATAGAGCTGGTACAAGTATTCCAAGTATGTATTACGTGCCACTTGAAAGTCTTATTGACAGTTGCAGCAGGAGGAAATGTGTGTGGATAGTTAATAGTGAGTATGACTGAAACGTCATCAAAGTGATCCATGCTGCAGTGACAATCAAAAATATAGATTTTTGACAACTAGTTTTTCTATTGAACATAATGTACATAGGTTCTATCAGAATGATTTTAGCTCACTGCAGATTTGATTAACTTTTTAGACAAAAAAAAAGAGGCAAAAATAACCAGAAAAATAATATTAAAAAGTAACATAGAGAAGAAAAGACGAAGTGGAAGAGAAAGGGGAAAGGAAGGGGAAAGAGGGGAAGGGGAAGGGGAAGGGGAAGCGGAAGGG
>NW_008794774.1:1363856-1399632 GCF_000699145.1 Aptenodytes forsteri | reverse complement strand
GAAGGGGAAGGGGATGGAAGGGAAGAATAAAAATTGCCTACATTTACATTTTAAAGTATATTGAAGAAAAACAAAATAAAGCAACCCTGGAAACTACAATGAAACACTTCATTTACTGTCCATTCAAAATATTTCGGCTGGAAGAACTCCATATGGAATTTATAATTGATTTGAGACATGAGAATGATGCAGAACAGACTAAGGAAAGAGACTCTCATTGTACCTCTTATCTGACATGTTAGAAAGTGCAAGGCTGATTTTCCGTGCATTGTACAATGTTCTGCATGCTCAGGAGCAGTCTTTGGTGGATGCTGTGTGCTTTCAAGCTCATTGATGCAACTGCTCACACCAGGGTGCTTGACACCTGGACTATCATTATGTTACTGATGACAGCAATAGCTTACCAGACAACATTTAGTCAGATGCCACTCACTTCCAAGGAAGATGCAATTATTCTTAGGATTCTCAAGGCTTACACCATGTCCTTGACTAAGCTTATGATGTGGAGATGTTCCCAGCTTGGTGACTTTGTTTGTTAAAGGATCCTGGTAATTTCCTGTCTGAATCTTAACAATTGCCTAAAAAAAAAATTCCTCCAGTATATCAAGGATGAGAAGATCAGGCATACACCTGAGTCCTGCTGACATGCTGCTGCTGCCCCAGCAAAGGGCTGCAAACTCACTGTTCAGTGAGCAGCAGCCAGCTAGGGCAGTGGCTGGAAGGCACCTCAACTTTGCATGGGAGAGGCTTTTAGCTATCCAAATATCTAATTACTTACAATTTCTTTTTGAACAGTGTTGTTTAAGAGCTTACCAGGAAAATATCAAATGCATTTATTATTCTGAAAAGAATTCAGTGTCTGCTTTTCCTCATTCACAATCTACTGTGACAACTCGTGGCTTGTGAATCCTTAACTGACTCACTTTAAGCAGAAGGAAAATACCAAATGTATTTGGCTTGTAAGGAAAATGTTAAAGAATGCTTTTTAATATAAAAATTTGTCTCTTCCTGTTGCATGAAATGTTTATTTCAGCTCTTACATGTGTAGATGCCAATCAGATAACAGAAAAATTTGCCTTTTGAATACCATGGATTGTGGGCTTTCAACAATTTTTCCTTAACTATGTGCAGATGAACAATTCTCTATCTGGAGCGAGTGGCCTTCCTAGAACTGACTGAGGGTCTACACAGAGCTCATTGCTGATATGGTTCTAGACTGATTTAACAATAAATAAATTATTAATATTCTTTTCCTGTGTAATTGATTGACTGAGCACTTTCATATGTGTGTTTAACCACCAGTGGGAGAGAGGTTCCTATACAGGAATATTTCTTATTGTAAGACCCCAAGTCAAAACTTGTAGCAGTGCCAATACTTTTTGTTAGACCAGTTGCTATGACCGGTGAAAACAAAAACTTTCAGGCACATACTGCTTCAGTTCAGATCTAAGACCAGGTCCACATGAACATAGACTGAGAAGCTGTGCTGTGCTCTACTTTGTCAGGTGTTACTATTTGTTGGGGGGTTTTCTGATATTTTTCAATTCAGGTACCAGTCATAAAAGTGAAGCCAGTAACCAGAAAGATGAACAGAATATATATTTTAAGTAGCTTGTGTTTTAACTAGGTGTTTTGGACTTTCAGGAAAATTTGGCAAAACTGAAACGAATGTGCAAAAGAATTTGATCAATATGAATCTGTGCATTTTGCTAAGAGCTTAAGCTGAGAAATTTGAGGCAGTTTTGTTCACACTGAATAAACCAGCTTGCAACTACTTTAAATAGTCTAGTTCTGAGTACTGAAAGCAATATTGTAGAAAGAATATCATTTATTTTTTACCAGAAACATTTGTATCTAAAAAAATGGCAAGGTTTAATTCTACTTTGTGTAAATTCTTGTATATTCAGAAATGCCCCTGGCTCCATAAGAACTGATCTGAATTTATGGCAGTGTGGGAAGAAGGCGGTCCTAAGTACTTCGTGAAGGAAATGCAAGTGAATACTTTGTGATAATTCTCAATGCATATAGTTATCTAAGGGCTCTTGTAAGATTTTATAACTATTTTCATATTTATTATGCAGCCATCCTGGGGTTAACATCATAATATGTCCCATATCCTTTTACCTTGTCTTGACCCAAATTAAAAAGTCCAGGTTGCCATTTCCTTTACAGAAAGCAAATGTATTTTTATTAGGTAAAAGATTATATATATGTATGTAAACTCTTTTCCTTAACGAATGTTCTTTTAATGAAAGTGGGCAAACTTATCATGCTTTCATGACTCCGAAATGCATTTTGGCATTGCATATTATCCCATGTTTTGTCTGTCCCCATACTCTAGGTCTCCTTTCTGACTTGCAGCTAGGAGCCCATGCCATACAATATAAAGATTTGCTTCAGGCAATACAGTGCTCAAGGAAGCAAAAGCCTTACTGCGTGGGATCCTCTCCTGGTATGTAACCTATAGCTGGTGACCAAGGTAGGAAGGGAGGCATCTTCACTCTGACAGCTTCAGCCATGGGATTGAAGTCTGTTCCAGGAAAACTGTTAGGAAACAGAGGTCTTCTCCCACTTATTTCCTTCACAATATGTAACAACGTGGCATGTTGTGCCTGTTCAGAAGCTCCATCAAAGCTCCTGCAGTGGAAGGGCTGAATGAGATGTACCAAAAGGTTCAAATGTGAATTAGAAAAACTGTGAAATAAGTCAAAGCAAAACTAAAGAAAAGCAGAACGCTAAACATATTTGTCTTTCTTTGGATTTGGGGCAGGGGGAGGGGTGGGGCAGAATAGTTTTGGACTTTTTTGCTGCAAGGGGCAGATGAGTTGAAAGGGGAGGAAACAGCTGACAGGTCTCAGGAAGAAGTACTGTGAAGTGTTGAGGTCATCTTTGGAAAGAGGAAACAGAGGGGTTGGTGGCAGTTAGAGCTTTACAGCACTTTCACATTTCCAAACCAAGCAACCGAAGGCAAGTATAATTCTTCAGCTCTCAAAGCTCCTTAAAATGATATTTTAGGATTAATTTCTTTGATTCCCAGCTTTTCACATAATTGAGCGTGTTTCATAAGGGGAACCACTGCAAGAAAGTTCATGACATCCATTATATGAAGCACATAGTCCATGCAGATACCTGATTAGACAACTTCTGACCACAGAAGGAAGCATTAAAAATCTGCCCAACTGAATGAGATACTTTATTGTGCCAACCTCAATTTGCTGTTCCTATCAGCCCTAATTACAGTCAGCTAATTCCATTAGCTTCTTAAATATATTTTAAGCTACAGTACTTACAAGCTAAGAGCAAATACTGCCCTGTAATGGAGTTACCATTTTCATAACAACCTTCTCATTCTATCAAGCAAAGAATTTTCCATTAATTTTACCATTATGGAAGTTTATTCCTTTTTTTCTTTTATTAGATTACCTTACACCAAAACCCAAATAACACTTTATTTACTCAACAATATTTGCAATGCATTGTCAGACCAAAGAGAAAAAATTAGGTGAAAAGCAACAAAATAGCTTGATATTCAATTCTTGGTTAGGTATAGAAATTAACGTAATAAGATACTATGATCATTCTGTCACACCACATGTTAGACAAAGTGCACCTGTAGGCTTTTTTTAAAATGTTGTAATGCTATTCAGAGAAGTAATATTCTCCACTGTAGTCAGCAACTTGGCAAGTCAGAATGAAATTCAATAATTTGTCTTTTTTTAGAAAGAGAGTAAGAAATAGGAATCATAAAGTGGAAATGAGGCTGAACCAAAAAATCTTTATCTGAACAAGCTCACTTTTTAAGAAGTTTGAAAACTTTTCTGCTTTAAGAAAGAAAACCACATTAGCTCTAATTATCTATCTTTTTGGTCATAGAAGTGTGTGACAATTGCACACTATGATTAAACTGTTGGGCAAGAATTGCATTTAGGAAAATAATGGTACTGTTCTGTTGCAATATCCTAAGATGCAAGTCTTGATACATTAATTCAATACAATACACTATGTTGAAAGGTATGTTTCCTTCAAATATTTCTACTAAAGTCAACATGACTTCTAAAAAAGTGCATTTTCTTCATAGAAGTACATCTGTTTCTACCTGGCCTTTAAAAGCATAGCATATACTTACATACAGTTTTAAATCTTGTACTTACACCACTCAGATATACGACCCAGAATGGTACTTCCTTTGGGATGCAGAGAAGGCTAGAACTTAGAAGAAAGTAAATGGAGGGGGGCTCCTATTTGTGACAAAAATATGTGTGTGTGTGTATAAACTTTTTGTGTCATGAGGTCAGTACTGTGTGTCACAGGTCTGCATAGGCGTGCACAGAGAACCAGTAACATTATTAAAGGTATATGAACAGACACGAGGGAGCTATTATCTTTAATAATACAATGGGCTATTAATAGCCCCCCATACAATGGGCTATTATCTTTAAACGATAAAATTATTATGGAAAACCAGCTTGGTGAAATGTGGGTTGTAAAGTGATGCTATTAACAACTGGTGGCAAAACTTTATTGCAGCAAACATATTTTTGATGTTTGCTGTGTATTTAGATGTACTGAAGAGATGAAAATGTAGAAGTTGAGACAAATAATACTTTTAGCCTTTAAAACAGTTATTCTCCGTTCTTTCTCAAAGCTTTTGAGGTAATCCGTGTTTTTTCAATGATGTGTAGAAGCCAAAGAACACAGGCATTCCCATAAAAATGCTGGGAAAAGGGAACCAAGGGTCAGCCCAGAAAATGAACAGGAAAGCTTGGCAGCAAAGGTTTCCAAAGCAAGCAAGTGAGCACCGACGACTGGAGGATTTTCCAAGCAGGTAATTCCACTGTCCTGTTACTGTAGTCTCAAAGAAAGGGAATTACTTCCTATTCCTTTATTAGAGGCTTCAGACTCCATTGTCCTACAGTCCTGTAAAGAAAGTTGGCTTCTTTCTACCCAGAGGTTTTGTGCAGCAGCATAGGTAAATACTTTAAGGGGAGCCAGATTAAGAAGAGAAAGAAGGACTGTAAAAAAGCAGAAAGTCAGACACAACAGTAAGAAGCTGGAAAAGAGGAAAGGGCAAGGAAAAGAGAGAGTGATTAGAAAGAGATTAAAGGATAGAGAAAACTGAAGAAAGAAAACAAAGAAATTGGCAAAAGAGAAGAAAACCAGAAAGTTTTGAGGGGATAAACCTTTGCCACACAGTTGTCTGTAAATAAGTTCCGAAATGTATTTATTTCCTGTAATAAAGCTTCTGAATTTCTTGATGTTATGCTCAAAATACTGTTTACAGGTATAAAGGAAGACCACCTTACATATAAGTAAAACAAAGAAATTCTTGTTAGTAGAACTGAAAACTAGATACAAATCATTATTAATCCAGAGGTAACTATAACAGAACAAGAAAGAATAGTAATACAGTTAAAATTGTTACACACACACACTTCTTAGTTTGTACCTGTTGCCCTGGTGTTACGCTCACCTTTCTCCCCAGCTTCTCTAGATCCTATGTTTGGTGAGGGGGCAGGTGTTACAGTGAGTCGTCAGCATCTGGAGTCCTCCACTAGGAGGAATATGATGTTCATGTTGATGGTTTCTTCCTCCTCCTTCTGGGATCCACTTGGAGCATTTAATGTTTGCTAACATGCTTTTACATCTTTCCCTTTCTTCACTGGTCTGCAGCTCCACGTTACATATGAATCCACTATATGAAGCCTTTATTTGTGTTGAATGCTATCTATTTTTTTGTTCTCTTTGCTAACCTTAATATCAGTTTTATACAGTTCCAGGTCTGCATTTCTCTAACTGACCATCAGTGAGTTGTTTAAGGCTGTCAGGTCTTCAGTGCCAAACCTGTGCCCCATCTCTTATCATCCCATGACTGTACTCCTCTCTACCACATCCCGTGTCTCTACTTCTCAAGGCCTCTGTTATCGTACCAGGCATGTGTTTCTCTGCTCTATGTCATTGTGTTAGAGTTGTAAATACTTCATTCTACACAGATGAACTACTCATTAGTGTTATCTGTATAAAACTGGTTGGAAAAATTCCTTTCTCAGCTACACGAGCCTGTCTTCAGACAGGTGAAGAAACTCGGACACAGCAAGTATCTGCAAACTCAGCCATTGTAAACTCCATACAGAGCTTATGGCCTGTTACTATCAATTGCAACACTGTGTTACAGGGCTATAGGACTACAGTGTCCCCTGTAATCCTACCTTGTGCTGTATGATGTCACAGTTTCTGGGTTCCTTCTGTCCGTGTATGTATTGGGAAAATGTGTAGATCCTATCTGGGAAGCTGGGTGAATTGGTCCTTGCTTGGCTGACAATAAATAAAAATTGATCAATGCCAAATATTGACATAACTATAACCCATGGAATCTTTGGGGGGGTGGAAAAAGGCAACTGTTACAGGACTCAAGATATGATCCAGACATTTTGACAGTGTCTAGTAACTATGTGGTAAACCCAGGGCCCTTGCTTGAGGACAGGTACCAAGATGCATGTAGATTAATGGACAGAGCTGGCGAACATTGAAAAGGTCTGGAGGTCTTGTGCTAGCTGTTAAGGGATGTTAAGAATGTGGCCACCTTGCCCAGCTGCTCTGGCCAAGGACTTCCTCCTGCTGGGCTGCTGGAGCCCAGCCAGGTGCACCCAGGGACTTGGGGTCTCTGCCCAGGCTGAGGGATGCAACTGTCACTGTCCTGTTTGCTGGTTCAGCCAGTGGTGAAGCTGAGCACATATCCGAGGGACACACACATAGACATGGATATGGACACACACACAGACACACGCAGGGCACAGACACCGCTGGTCACACAGGCTGCCACAGACAAGGCACTGCCTTCAACAGCACCCACAGACAGGACTCACAAAACACAGACAGGCGAGTCCCCTCCTCCTCTTGGGCTGGCAGAGGCAGAAGGTCACTAGTGCAGCACATGCACAACATTCTCAAGGTTCACGAGCACACACACATTTGCAGATCCCTCAAGTGTCAGCACGGCCCCTCTGTCCACCTGGCACCCCTGCCTGCATCCTGGGCCTTCTTACCCTCTTCATGGGTCCCTTGCTTTCTGGATGGTCCAGTTCAGTGCTCGCTAAGAAACATATGGTATTCACACCTTCGTCCCACAGGCACCCCACACTCACAAATAGCCCTGATCGGCTAGTCCAGCTTGAAGTTTGCAAGTGCATACACACACACCCTGCATACTCATTGGGTTTAAGGAAGATACAGACACTCAACACCCAGCAGCCAGCACCAGGTGCATGGGCTTTGACCAGCAGTCCCACTCCAGCCACCAGCACTGAGCCCCTCAATTGCCTCATTCATGCCAGTTCTGCCACATCTGGTTTTTGGGGCACACCATTCCTGCCCCAGTGACTGGAGGTTAAAGACTCCCACTTGCTCCAGTCCCTGGTACTGAGACCCCACTCACTCCAGTAGCTGACGCCACAGGCTAGAGTCGCCTACACCCCCAGCCTGACTCCTGTAGTTGGCCCCAAATTTAACTCACATACCAAGTTCTCAGCAATAGCTGGACTTAGACCTTGCAGCACACATAGACACGGCATGGAGTGTGAGATTTTGCAGAAAGATAATTAATAAAAGGTTTAGTAAGGAGATAGAACAGACTACGGTGATCAGGCGCAGCGCTCAGCCAGACAAGCATACAGACTGGCCCTGTTTTACGTGCCAACAGCCCCTTTTATACCCGATTTCTGCCTACCTCCTGCTCTTTGTCCTCATGCCCCTTGCTCCACACATCCCTTTGTGGGTTTGTATAGCTCTACTGATTCCCTCACCCCTCCCAGCCCAGTGTCCAGGATCTCCCCTGTTTTACAATCATAATAGTTACAAAGTCCAGGTTGATTTTCCTGGAAGGGGCACCTGTAGTTTCTTGAGAGCCCATCTGTTGTTGTGACTGGTTGTGCTGGTTTTGTCAGGGATAGAGTTCATTTTCTTCATAGTAGCTGGTATGGGGCTATGTTTTGGATTTGTGCTGGAAACAGTGTTGATAACACAGGGGTGTTTTCGTTACTGCTGAGCAGTGCTTGCACAGAGTCAAGGCCTTTTCTGCTTCTCACACCACCCCACCAGCGAGTAGGCTGGGGGTGTACAAGAAGTTGGGAGGGGACACAGCTGGGACAGCTGACCCCAGCTGACCACAGGAATATTGCACACCATATGACATCATGCTCAGCACATAAAGCTGGGGGAAGAAGGAGGAAGGGGGGGATGTTCAGAGTTACGGTGTTTTGTCTTCTCAAGTAATTGTTATGCACAATGGAGCTGGGCTTTCCTGGAGATGGCTGAACACCTGCCTGCCGATGGGAAGTAGTGAATGAATCCCTTGTTTTGCTTTGCTTGCGTGCACGACTTTTGCTTTACCTGTTAAACTGTCTTTATCTCAACCCATGAGTTTTCTCACTTTTACTGTTCTGATTCTCTCCCCCATCCCACTGAGGGGGAGTGAGTGAGCAGCTGTGTGGTGGTCAGTTGCCAGCCGGGGTTAGACCATGACACTGGTAATGTTGTTTCTTATCATTGTCTCCATGCTTGTTTTGTTAGATTTGTGTCTCTGTATATTTTGTTTCTGGCTTCCCCCTTTTTCCCTCAGTTTCCCAATTGACGAGGTCCCTGATCAGAAAACCTTGCTGGAATAAACATTCTCATGCTCTTAAATGTCTCTTGATGTCCTCATCAATTGGTGTGAATGACCAGGCTTGATTTTCCTCACTGTCTCCCTCACTAGTTAGGTTTGTGTCCCTGTATGTTCTTGTTTATTGTTTCGTCCTTTCCTTATTACCCCCTTTTTGCATTGAAAAAGGCCCTTGACAAGATGCCCTTAAAGGAGCAAACACTCTCCTTCAACACATCCTCACAATATCTAAACAACATAAAGCTGTATTGTAAATAACAAACTGTTGATAAACTGTGCTAATATAAGTTATTATTGCCTACACTTGACCAGGTGGTTCAAGTCAAGGTATCTCAGGGTTTCTTGGTCATCACTGAGGTGAAAATTGAGGGTCCAACTCCAGTAACATAGCAGTGATAACTGTTCAAAAGAAGCAAGACCACGTGAACTTCAGAAAACTTCCATCCAGCTAACTAAATTAATTAATATTTAATGTTGTTTATCTAGTTTAAGCTTGAATTACTCATGATAGTCATTATTATAATTTCATTTCTTTTGACCTTCACTAACACAATTTCTTTAAGGCACCTCAGTTCAGTGCTTTCCTTCACATTGCTTTGTTGAGAGCGACAATGAGATGCCACATCCACATGTGCAAGCTGTTACCATGAAATCCTTCTCTTTCTCTCTCCTTCTTAATCTACCTCCCTCTCTCCTCCTAAGGATCTTACAGGTTTTCAGCTAGCTATCCCTCTCTTTTGTTCAGAAAATAGTTATTCTGATCAACCCTGGATCATCTCTGGCTGTGTGGCTGAGAACTCCTCTAGGTTTCATTAGTGAATGAATTATAGAAGTAGGATGTCTGGACAATGTATCTGTTTTTTCAAATGATTTTGTTTTTTCCTATTGGATGATCATATCATTCTGTACATTATTTTATTTTACTGTACTTTGTTATGTAATTATTTTCTGATTATTCTCGAAAAGACCTTACCTTTTTTGAAGTCTGCCTACCCAGTTACTGATGTCACCAGTTTTTCCTGATTTGGCTGTAACATCTGGCTATTGATTGGAAGACAAGATGGCATTTTATAAAATAAATCTCCTTCTCAAATCTCTTCGTGAGTCATGTAAAACAACTATATAGACCAATACAAAGACTCTTTACTTATTTTCTTCTTGGGCCTGTCTTATCAGATTGAGTCAGAAATTTTCAGGAGCTCCTTTAACACAGTTTCTAAAACTGTTTTCATGTGAGTTAGGGTAAAATTTGCATTGCCCTGAATGACACCAGAGATAAAGTAACAGACTGAATAATTTTTGAAAATTTCTGCATAGTTGAAGTTCATGTTTATAAAGTCTGATCAAAGGCTGACTTGGGCTACCCAGGAGTTTTTTTTACCTCACCAAGCATATCAGGGCAAGGGATAAAAGGAAAGGTTCACTTTCGTTTTTTGATATGGATAGTTATGGATAAATATTCTCAGTAGAAAGTATAGTGACAACATGCAATATTCATTATTCTACAATTACCTTTTCTTGACTCTCATTGTACTTGAATCTGCTGGTCAGATGGCAGAAGGGGGTTATCATGTTGAAGAAAGTGATCATGTCCGACTTCCAGTGTTCTTCTCCTAACCTATGACTTCAAGCTATCAATAGTCACTAATTGTAATTATGTAACTTCCCTATAAAATAGTGGCTGGGGAGGAAGAGCACTGCTTTTCATTGCAAGTGCACAACTGATAACAGACGGGCAGATTGCTAAAATTTCTCCTTTGCTATGTATCACATCCAATTCCCTAGCTTTTAAGGAAAAAGATCCATTTTCCAGGCTGGCCTTTCTTTCTTTTTGAAACTGAAATAGTAGGTTTAGAAATGGGAATGCTATTGTTATATAAAGTACCAAATGGCTGACATTCACAGAATGTAACTTTAATCAGAAGATACTGTTGGTGATATGGTATAAAATTGAAATCAAAGGTCATGGACACAGTGACAAAGAGTAAACTGAAGCTGTGTCTTTCTAATATTGTATTCATAAACATGAATTACCTTTGTAATTTGCAGAGAAGGATGTCCCTCTTTTGCTTTACCCTCTCTTCCCTGTGATATTTGCTTTGACATAAATACAGTTCTGACATACCTTGAATAAGAAAAGAGACCTCCGTATAATATTATTTCCATAGGAAGGATACTGCTACTACATTGAGGACAGTTCTTAAATAAAGCTAAAATGTGTATGTACAAACTGAAGAATACAAATACCAAATAAGCTAAATAGCCATTTTTCCCCTAAGAAAAGCAGGTGTAATTGCTCCTCTACAAGGTATAAACTGCAATGAAACAGAATAAAGCCATCTCAACTTTTCATCTAAAGTAATGCCCTTGTACTTGAAATTCTTCTGTGTGCATGGGCATAATACAGTTAGTAAAATAAAGCCTTGACTAGGAACACTGTTTACAAAGACTTGGTAGCCCTGCTACCAAGGGGACAAAAATCTCATGTAGGGTGGGAGGTTTCCCTGAACTGTCACAGTGCTGAAAAAAGCCCACTAGTATAAAATCTGCTCTCTTTCCTAATAAGAATCTTTTACTTCAGGGAGTCACTGAAATCCTAACCGATATCTAGCAACAGATTCCCTGACAAGGGCCTGTTTGAAAGAGAGGGAAGTCAATAAAAGTAAAGTGTAAGTGTACTGTTAATGGCAGGTTCTTGTAGGCATTTTTCCCCAAATTATACCATTCCTATTCAAATACCATCTCGAGAGTCTCAGACAGTGTCAAGTGCGATCATTGTTATTGCAGTTGCCAAGGTAATCAATTGAAATCATAATGAAGGGAACAGAAGGAAATCAATAGAGTCTGAAATTACAAATAAAGAGAAGCTATCGTTTAAAAGCATTTGGCTGAAATCTTCCATATTAATGGAGTCAGAAATGGCTGTGTCATTCAGAAGCAGTGTGGTGCATAATTCACTTGAGTGCATTAGAACACCTAAAAGCTATTGCAGCAATTAGGGCTGCCTACCAAGAAAGTGTCCACCTTAGAAGAAGCATCACTGAATTGTTTGTTTTGTTCCAATATGTTTTCATGTTTAAAATAATATTTTTTCCCCAAAAACAGCCAGCATGGTGCAACCTCAGTAAACATAGTTTCTATCTCATATTTTGTTGAAGAAACTTATCTAATGCGAGATAGCTCTTCTGGAGTTTTCTTTCAGTTAAATGCCCTGCTCAGATGCAGCCCCACACCAACAGAATTTATACCCCTTCAGTGCCCCAGTGCCTGCAGGACATTCCTAGCTAACGGCAGTGCTGAGCATTTACACTCCTCTTTTACACATAAATTGTACCAGTGTCCTCACACATATGATTTAAGGTAAATTTTTGGGGAGGACATCAGTGCACTTAGAGAAAGGCATTCTAGGTGTGACCAAGAGGGTACTGTCCTTTTCTCTTTATTCTTGGTACTTCAGTAGCTACAGTCCTTGGGCAGGTAGGACAGCAGGATCCTTTCTTTGGCTTCAGAGAGACGAGCAGGCAGAGAAGGAAGAGTTGAATATGCACCTCTGCTGCGTTAGTAGAGTGCTCTACTAACCAAATGTTGTTATTGCACCTTGCAAGGCCCAGCAAATACTTATTCCAGAGAAGAAGCTAAGCATGATGTTATAGTCTGGTACTGCATTCACTTGGGAGGGAGAAGACAGGTCCCAGCTCCTGAGCCAACTGGAGCAGGGAATTGAAGTATCCATTGGAGCAAGAAAGCCCAGCCTCTTAGAGCTAGCCATTATGTTATGCAGCTATGTTCCCTCCCTCTCCCCTTCTGGTGAGCGAGGTAGTGAATATTTAATAGTTTCATGCAAAATGGAACAGCTTCTAGAGGAGGGGTTGAAAAAAGCCTATAACACCCTGTAGCACTGCTCTTAGGTGTTTCCTGTGCAAAGCAAATTACCATCATATGAACAAGTTAGATTAATCTATTTGTGTCCTTCCTGAAAGGAGTGCTCAAACTACTTAGTCGCTTCTGAAGAGGGAGATGGGCAAGAGTCCACATGGCAGTTTTTTCAGTGGCATTCAGGAGAAAAAGATGATGTGGGTCAGGTTTTTTTTGCTTTTAGGCAGTTACCCTTACCTCATTGAAATGTGACTTGGCCTTCTTAAGGAAATTGTTTTTAAAAGTCAGAGAGCAGGAATGTGAACAAAAATTAAGAAGGTACCCCCTTGCTGCCTGAAATACTGCTAGTAAAATATCCAAGCATTGTGCAACCAAGAGCTTTTTTGCTCCAAAATATCGATTGGCTTTTCATGATGTTTAATAAAAACTTTCCATTACCAATTGCATAACAGCAATTAAAATCCTCATCAAATCTATCTTAACTGCTTATAGTCTTCCACTAGGGAGCATTTTCCTTGGCAAACATCTGCAGTAAAAGGCTATTTAATCTTCATAAGTGAAACACTCAATTGTGCTAATTCATCTCTTTTATTGTCAGTTTACATTGAAAGCTTGTACAGATCTGTTCTTCTGTATTAGGTGTGTTGAGGCACACTTTGGTTTGCTCTGAGAGGAGAAAAAAACCTTTGTCTTTTTTCTGTCACACCAGCTGAAGCTAGATCTGATCATTGTGTGCCTCTGTGAAGGAGTTCAAAGTACTTTGCTCTGCAGTCTGCAGTCCATGATTACCAACAGTAAAAAAAATATTTTCGATGCATTGACTTCTTCATTGAGGCCAGTGAATCACTGCATAACCAGGTAATACAAATAAAAGCATAAAATAATATAAACTAATCATACAATCACTAACAGCACTTTCTGCCTTTTTGTTTGTACAGATTTATTAATAAAGAAATTAGATGCAGTACATTGAAAGCAACCAAACCTCTCCTTTCTCTGGAAAGCATTGAACAAGTCATGACAGAAGGGGAATAGTCCTTCATATCCTCATACGTGAAAAATCAGGCATGCTGATTTTTTCCCCATGTCACAATCCCAGTTCCTGAGGTTCCTTTAGCTCTCATTGTTCCAGGTTTGTGATCTCTGGGTTGTCCCTTTAAGACTTTCTGGATTAATATTATCAAAAGCAAAGGTGTAGCAGACTTGAAGATACAAGGCTGTGCCTTCTAGTATCTCTAGCTTTGCCTTCTGGCATCTGGCTCCAACATTGAAGCTGTAAATCTTTTCTCACTTCCTCTTCCTGATGCTCAGTTCTCAGTTTCATCACTTACAGGAGCATCAAACCTCCATCCTCTGCTTTATTTCTTTTTCTCCCCAAGAGGATTTCAGCTTTTACTGATGAAAACAAGAGGAACTCCATCTGTAAGAGAGGCCTGAATGCCATTTGTATTTTTAAAGAAAGCTTTGCAAAGGAAGCAAAAGCCATCTTATAAATCCCTGGATAAAAGCCAAAAATAAATCGAACAGGGATTTACACTTTAAATAATGTGCTGAATGTTTCTGTACTGTAAAGCCTTCATAGCAGATCAATACCGTTTACACTATTCACTTGTAGCAAGCAGTAAATGTCTGTCACTTCAACAGTTTTCAAACATTTAACATGGTTAAAAAGACAGCTAAAACATCAACTGGGGGCATTTTCTCCTAAACTGAAATGGATTGATAAGTTTCATGACATTCACTGTGGAGATGCAGGATTAGGAAAGGTAATATGGGAGGAAGAAGGGAAAGAAGTCAGTGCACCTCTTTTAAGTTAATGAAATAAGTTGCATACTTCTGCTCAGCAAGACTAAATCTTCTTGAAGGGATTGACTTTTTTATAGTACTATGTTAATAACTAGTTCTCTACACATGTCGTATGGATTGCCTTATAAATTGATTTCGCTGTACATATGCAAAAGCAATGACTTTGAGAGTCTGGTCTGTGACATTTGTCATGTCGAATCATTTAGGCAACAGCGTAAATTTGTGATCAGTGCCACTTTAGCAGGAATAGGTATTATTTGTTAGTAAAGTCTAAAAGAACTGTGTATGGTGATTAAATAGAAATGAATTGTTCTAGGTTTTTTTGGAGTTAAAAACCAATGTGATTACTTAGTTCAGCTAATGAATGCCTTTGTGTGATCCCAGATTAACAAACTATTGTTGATAGCATACAGAGAAACAATGGGACTGTTAGCACCATTTTAGCACTTACACTGCAGAAGGAGAGAAGAAAGAAACTTCTGAGGAAATAAAAAGATCCAGAGACTTGAATTCAACATTTTTCGTATTCAGAGATTGGTCTTTTTCTCTGTCTCTCTTGTCTTATTTCTTTTTGTCACTTTTTTTTTTAATCTCTTCATTGTTTTCCTTAATGGTTGCACTATATTTAAAAAAAAAATATTGAATTTAAATAATTGCCTCTTGCTCTTTAACTTTTTTTGTAAACTTCAGCTCTAGGAGACGTTATATGGCTTATGGCAACAGACTACAAAACTGAAGTCAAAAAGAAAAGAAAACCTGAACAGGCATTCAAAAAGGGTTGTGAGATGCAGATCCTTATGCATACCTATTAAGTGTCAGAAGATGATAAGTTAAATGGTGGAGACAAATCAGGATTAGAGATATATTTTTTCTGGTTTATAACATATGTTCCTTTTTCACCAATTACTATATAACTATTAGAAACAAATGGTTTGAAATAATGAAATTTGTTTTAGGGGATATTCTGAGTTTTTATCCTGTAATATTGTGCCTTGAATCTTGTGAACTATGACTTCTGTCCAAAAAAATGAGAGTACCTGTAACTAGGTTCCATTAATTTACCTGGGTTGGTCTTTTTTGGCTCATAAAAGGGCTTCACAACAGCACAGGATTCTGTGCAAGTCCCAAGATCCTGCGTAAATATTCAGTAAGTGTCATGAAGCATCTGTGTACAATAATAGTTAGTCATATTAAGTAGTATAAATTTGTTTAGGTAGCTTAATGAAATGGCAGTTCCCTATTCACTGATGTTCTGTTCATTGTACATTCATCCAGACAGTCAATGAAAACGTGTTTGGCAGGTAAACCTGAATTCACCATTCCTTCAATTTCCCACATAGTAAAATACCTTCATAAAAGTTTAATTAGTAATTTCTCATGTTTTCCACATTTTCCTTTAAGTACAGTCATCATGACTTTGTAAAGATATAAATATTTCTTGACAGTAAGGACTGTCACTCTTAATTTAATCATGGTCTGATTTTCTTCTTCTTCAAGCTTTCTGACTAGAATGGTCCTCTGAAGACAGGGAAAAGCCAAGTTAAATAAGAAGGAGTGTCTTAAGTCTTAGCAATAGAAGTATTTTTATTCAACTAACAGTTTCCTGAGATGCTGGGTGAAATCTATGTAGTGCAGAAACACTCTGCATTTTGGGGAGATCCAGAAGGTGAATGATACTTTTGATATCTTACATCCAATAACAGACCGCGCTACTTGTAAGACATGGGGCTGGGGGAGGTGTGTCATTGGTACTGCCATTGACTACAACCGCAAGGTTTGTTTCACCTGTATTAGCATTGGACAGCATTCAGATATCAAAGTCATTTGTTACAAACAAATATTTCTAAATAAGTTTTCAAACCCCACTGGCTTAGTTCTTGGTGATATGAGATGAAAACAGGCATGCTATGAGGAAAACCATGCATAAATTATTTTTATCTAATTTTAGTTTGAATAAGATGGAGATTTTATGGATTTGGGTCAACAGATATCATACTAAAAATGTTCACTGCTTCATTCTAATGAGTTTAAAGGATGGCTGCTCTATTTTTCCTTCAATCTATTTTTGTCCTGTTAGTACATAAGTACAATATGTTACTGTGGAATAAAACAAACTCATTGCTGAAAATACTCAAATGTAGGAGACACCCCTGAAGTTTTGTTCTAGACTGAAGTTCTCTCCAAGGGTTAACATCTGAGTCTTGAGACAAAGACTTTTCTGAATGCAGTCTTGATATTTTAGCAAATAGGTAAGATGTGGCCAAGTCTTTCACCAGCAGAAATGCCAGATTTGCCTGCAGGTAGACAGATCTATTCCTCCAGAGAAATGTGAGTTTGAATCTTGTCAGGCACAAGAAAGAATTTGCCTAACCCTTCTGCATTGTGAGTTTTTGCAATAAAGGTTGGAAGAAAAGACATCAAAAACCTCTAAAAAGGTCAAGCCTTGCTCTGTGTGTGCTTATGTCTGAGAAATTAATAGGGCCAAATCTTCCACTGCCTGCCCTTACTATTTGTTCACAGTCAGAGAATAATACCTGCATCCTGAGTGGTCCATTTCAACTGCAGTGCATGTGTGTTAGTGGGAAAGAGAGAGCAGAGACATCTGGGGAACCTGGGCAACGTGGCTCACCCACATGCAGTGACAGAGGCAGAAGAGCAGAGTGTTTGCTTGGTCATCAAGTCATTTTCCTTCTTGAGAAGGACACAAGGATGGTCTGAAAGCTGCCTTCACAGCCAGCCTGGGACAATGTGAAGAAATAATAGAGAGGGTAGGACTCTTTCCCCTCACACCCCTGAGAATGTCCCTTAGTAATGAATGCAATGGTTTGGATGTCCATTCTTTAGCCCAGTTTACTGAAGAAGCAGGTCTATGTGACCAAGATATGTCCTTGCGCCTTTCCACTACCATGTTTCTACAGAGACACTGGAACCAGGTCACTGAGTCCTTTTTAACATTGGGCAGAGCTGAGATCTCCAAAGTCTTAAGCACTGCTAGTTTCACAAGCATACACAGAAAGTAACACGAAAGGTATCCTGTTAATGTCTCTGGAAAAGCTGCGGCATCCATCCTAAGTTTCTTAGGCACCAGGAAGACTACACAAGAGAATTTATGAATGCTTTAGCTCCATGGGGATTTTCCAAACTTTTAGACAGAAGAGAATCTGTTAATGAGAAGCTATGTGCAGCCCCATAAGAAATGAGATTTCAATAGATCTGCTTCTCAGAGACACTATTAGGATCTCAGCTGCCCAACCATCTGCACTGGCTGGCTGTGGAGCCAAGGTATCCTCATTTAAATTCCCCCTTGGTAGGGACAGGTAACTAAAATGTGAGTACGAAAGTCCTTTATAGGTTTCATCTCTTAACCTTCTTCTGCAGGGTTAATAGAAGCATGGCTTGTATCTCAGTTGCAGTACAAGTGTTGTCTTCCTTAACAGATATGGAAAGCTCGCTAAAAAATATTTTCTTAGATTCACATATTGTCATTAAAAACTCCCTGAAAAGAAAAATGCCTGAAACTTAGCCTCTAAATCTCTACATTTGGCATCAGTACTGAGCACTTGAATGTATTTTAAAGGGAATAAAAAAAAAAAAAAAAAAATCCTCTCTCTACAAATACAAAGTAAAATAGCCCCAACCAAGACCCCAAAATTCTAGCACTAATACTAATTTGCAAGATTTATGTTTACATGAAAGAGAACAAATTCCTTTATGAAAATGTGCTATTTGTCAGCAGGGTGTATACCATAGTTTTCAGATTTTGTTTAGCATGAAGAGCTTCCTTAAGTGTCTCCAACTTTATACTTAGTATGGACAGTTCTTGCACTTTGAAAATATAATTTGGGCAAATGGACACTAAGTATAACAATTTTACTTCACATTTAAGTTACTAAGAATGCCAGGTTGCTGCTCCCTAAAACGCCCTTTCAAAAATGAATTCTATAAAATCAAAACATGCCCTTTGTGGGAACTTGAGCTAGCTGCCAGTAGCTCTGTACTGGGTTAGTCTGTGGGCTGGCTGCCTTTTGCAAAAGGATTGCCTGGAATAGATCAAACTTGAAACAAAATACTAACCTATTGTTTGTAAAAAAATGAGGCTGTTTCTGTATTCAGGCCAAATTCAAACTGGAGGAATTACATTCTGGCTCCTTCACTCCTTGTTTTCTTTTTACTGGCTGACAGTTTCTTTAGTCTTTGTAGAGGATGTATATCTGTGTTGGTGCAAGAAACCACTCCTCGAGAGATCATTCATTTTTGTATGCCATTCAAATATCTTAGGACCCTTTGGGGTCCCTATCACAATAAAAATATAAAAATATTCTTTAGTTTACTTTTCATAATTATAAAAAGTTAGGCTTTCAAAAGAATAATTCTATTGAAAAGTAGGTTGTTAAAAACAGGTTAAAGCCTTCTTTGACCTGGTAAAACAAAGTTGGGGAATGGAAGTAATGTGTTTTGTTAGATCAGAAGGTATAGGCAGAAAAAGTAGACACAAAGATCTTACTTGACCAAAGCTTTGGGTCTCGCTGTTGCTTGCTATATTCACTGCTTAGATTTTCCATCCTTTTTAAGTATGAGAGGTATTATTTTTTCTAAGCTGGAGCTAGTATATTTGGGGAAGTCTTCCTGCAGAGTGTGAGGTTGTGAATGTTTTCTCTCTAGAGACTCTTTAAAGGGAGGGTACCAAACTGCTTGTAGTTCCAGAGATGACTGAAACACAGATGTACGGACAGTCTCCATCAATTTACCCAAAAGCTATCTACACAGTTCTGGAAAGACGTGACTTTACTAACTGTAATCTTTTAGCAGTGAAGACTCCGTTCAAGCTGTAAAAATCTAGCAGGACAGCTATGTGCATATACAGTGTGTATATCATGTCATTCTACATGGATAACTATGTCATTATACCTCAGTCATTATTTTTAATCTCTTATTATTTATATTTAAGTTAATTTTTAGTTTAGATTTAAATTAGCCTGGAGATGACTAAATATTTCATAAACAAATAAATAAATTTCATGTTCTCTGAAGTGTGATTCTCTGGAGGTATTTAAAAGACATGTAGATGTGATGCTTAGGGACATGGTTTAGTGGTGGACTTGGCAGTGTTAGGTTTGTGGTTGGACTTGATGATCTTAAGGGTCTTTTCCAACCTAAATGATTCTATGATTCTATTCTATGATTGCATGGTTCTCACACTTCTCAATTGATGACATTTTAAGTCATCTCTAAGCTTCCTATAAGCAGTGTAGTCAGAATTCTTTCCAGTGCTGAGAACAAGAATGAATTTCTCTCAGAACAGTCTTGGATCTAGGGTCATTTTTGCTTCTCAGGTCTGTTGTTGGTAGAAGAGTGCAGAGAAGAGGTTTGAGGCAGTGCTGAGGAGTGGGTGGCACAGCTCTGTGAGCAAACCAAGACAGTGACAGGAACTTACAAGTTTCCATTTTGACATGAAGTTAATTCCTGACATCTTAGGATGTTCAAAAGAGGTTTTTTCATAGTTAAGGGTCTAATAGAAACAGCCACCCATGCTGAGCAATTGCAGGCACCCTATTGCTCTTAACAGGAGGTTCAGGGTGGTGAAGACTTCTTTATTAAATGTAGCCATTTAATAAACACTTGGGTGCAGATCTGGTGAACTGTTAAGGACTTCCCAAAAGTGACAAGCTCCCTTAATCCCTACCGCAGTTCAGCTGCTGGTGCGCAGAACACTGCAGGATCAGAGATTTGCATGTCTGACTTCCCCTGGGTGTGAAATTGGTATAATAACTCATAATTACCTATCTTGCAAGGGTGTTGTGTAGATCACATAGTTTATGTTTGTACAACACTTCTAATGTGTAAAGTGCCATGAGATAATTATTACTGTATTAGCAACTTCCGTGTAGGTTCTTGTATCTTAAATTTCTGTAATATAGTGAGATTCTTTGTCTATGTCTGTCTGTGTGTGTATGTGCACTCTGTGAATGAAAGTTCAGTACAAAAAGTAGATCAAGTTTTTTTAAAACAGCCATGTCAATCCTATCACTGGCATACTCAACAGGTAAGAACTAGCCAGATGATACTAAGCAGAGCTTCAAAGAATGATGGCAGGCCTGGAGATTTTGCAGCTAATCACAGGTGATTAATGGGAGTTGGGGAAGTTACTTTAAAAAAACAACTACCTTTCCTTTTTGATTGCTAATTATTCATGAAAGACTAAGAACAAGAGTACAGTGCAGCAGGACAACACATTTTTAAGCATTACAATAAAAGAAAATTGATCACCTAGTTAGTATGCAAGCAGCTAAGTACAGCAGGGTCAGCTGTGCTAATCTGAGAGTCAGTTTGGGAGTTTAGCAAAGCCTCTTAGTGCCAAGTGGCTTATTTCAGAGTTTCAATTAAAGATGAACTGAACAGGTTTGCACATATCCATGTACAACTATGATGGGATGTTTACCCACTGACATTGTTACAAAACTGAAAACTGGACTGGCTTATTCCAACAAGTATAACATCAAAATGCGCCCTTTTTTTTTTTTCCTGGGACATGGATTGGTGTTTTCCATGCCTATGAAGAAGTTGTGTTTCCTCATTTGTTTGCAGCTCAAACACAAAAATGTGAGGAAGCTTTTTTATTATTCACGCTTTTCCCTTTCACATTCTTTTAAGAATGCTTTACTCAATAAGGCAAAAAACTCCCATAAAGGTTAGGTAAGTATTTAAACAATGACAAAAAGACAATAAATAAAGTCTTACCCATATTTGTCTCTTGAGAGTACAATCTCTTCAGGCCTAATACTTAGCCTTTTCCAGCCTTACTGGTATAACTGGGTTCACTCTTATTCACTTAACTCATTGGATAAGCCAATGCACCATCTATAGTTCTTTTTTTTTTTTTTTCCCCCCCAATGTAAGAATCTTTAGACCATAAAATCCTGATTCTGTTTTGTGTGGATGTCTTAACTTATCACATGAGTACTCCCTAGTCTGCCAAGTTCCTCACAGAAGCAAAGAGGTGCAGTGGTTGCCTCAAAGGGCTTATAATCCTATATTTATTACAATATAAGCAAGGGTCATGTATATAAAGGCAAAGAAAAGAAATAATAAAAATACCAAGCTACACTGTATTCTCAATTCTTCTACCTGGGTGGGAAACAAAGTTATTGTTATGTAGAAGAAATATCAATCATATTTCTGTATCAAAACTGCAATTCATTCAGGCAAAATGATTTTATTTAGCTGCGTGAAGAACGCCTACCTATTTTTATGTTCTATGAAAGTAACAGGGTATTTACTAATACTCCTGTCATTTTCATTGAAGAATTAAAATTTGAGGAGGAATCTGAAACAAAAGGGAGTAAGGTTCATAGGAAGAGTTTTGAGAGGTCTCTCTCTGCATATGCTCTTCTAAAGGTGAGGAGATAGGAATGAACTGAAGGAACAAAAACGCCCTAGTGAAAATGACCTCTGCTGTTCAGAGGAATCATTCAGAGAGAAAGTAGCAGGGCTGAGGAGAAAGCCTTTGAGTGATGCTCCTTTAGCAGAATCAGTGACATGTTTCTGCTCCAAACCCAAGAGCCTCCGTCAGCCCATCTGCACTGCTACAGCAGATACACAAGAGCTCACAAACAGCTGACTTTTTCGGATCTTACACAGGAGTGGTAGATCCCACCTATTACTGTATCACAAAGCTGCAGAGCCCAGATGAGACAAGAGGGGTTACAGTTTGAAAATACGGCTGAGATCGTTGTCCTTTCCTTTTCACTCCCTTCAGTTTGTGAAGGGAAAACACCAAGGCTATAAGCTACCACAGAATGACAAGAGGGAAAGCATTTTCAGCAGTCCTTTGCTCCCAATCCCAGATCAATCACTCTGCCTCTTAGATGAGCAAAAGGGCACCAAAATTAGATTTGACTGTGATGAAGACTTAGAGGGAAAGAGAAGGTTCTTTAAGCAATTGAGCCTCTTAGAAATATAACCAAAGCCAATGCACATGGGTAAATATTTCTGCATCTTTATTTGTCAGTGTTCCTACATCTCAGACCATAGCAAATGGGGTTGCTGTAAGGCCCTCTGGTAACTGCAAGAAGATACCTGTAGTGGAATGTGCCAGTTGCGATTTAGCTGTGGAATACAGCATTGCAGCTGATCTTACATTTTAGAGGCATTACAGCAGTTTCTGCTGTAAGAAAATAATAATTATACACTTCTAACAGAAAAACACAGAGGCAATTCTGATCTCTGTGAATCAGAATTAATTGACATTGCACTACTCTAAAAATATCTTGGCGGTGAATTCATGGAAATAAGCCCTCCATGTTATAGTTTCTCCACTCCTGTTCTTCCTTTCTTCTGTGTAAGTGATGCAGTACAGTGATGAAAAAGCCCTGCCCAATTCTATAAACACACCACTCTCCTCCACTGGTCACTTCCCTGAATTCCTAGTTAATGCTCTCATCAACATGGTTTGCCATTATTTATACGGAAGCAACCATGAGATGTGTGTGCACAAGAGATGCCCACTCCTAGTTTGAATTTGTCACATTGTTTACAGTATAGGAGGTGATTTTGACTTCAAGGGGAGAAAAAACAAAACAAAACAAAACAAAAGAAACCCACACTCATTTACCACTCTAATTCATTATATTACACTGAGATGAAGTCAGAATACTCTTTATCACTTTGGGTTGTTGGGCTGCTTCTACAAAAAAAAAAAAAGTAGAACCAGGTAAAGCCAACAAATCTGTAAAATTGTTTCTTGTTCTCACAGCATAACAAACTTTGCCCTTGTAGCTCTCCAATTAAAGATTTTCTCCTGAAGTTTTGCAAAGTTTAAAGGAAATGTCACAAATGGGTATTCATGTACACCTAAGATGGACCAAGTGAGAACCTGTTGGATACGTTAGTAGACAGTTAACCTAGCTGTGGGGGGTTTTTTGCTCTTTATTTAGTTAAATATTAAAGCTATACAAATATAAAACTGGATGCAAAATGTGGAATTTGATTTATCTAAGTCAAATCTCAGCTTGAGGAAAGGTACTAGAATTCAACAGAAAGGCACATTGGCAAACATGGACATCCAGTCAGTATGTATTTTAACGTTGCATTGCTTTGGATAATTCAAATGAATTATCTTTTGGTTTATAATATCTTTATACTATTTGTTTATTTCTTGTATTTCCAAAGTTTAATACTTCTTATACAGGAACATATGTTGTAATCTATTTTATATGGTCTTTTCTCTGTAAGTGTTTGGATGAGTTGTTTTATGATAGAACACTGATCAGAAGTGACAAATATTATTATTCTGGCAGACTACCAGGCACCACATAATTAGTGGTAAAAAGAATGCCAGTATCTCATTTAGATTAAAATAAGTACAGTTTTGTGAAGTCAAAAAGCACATCTACCTTTCTGTGCATTAAATAAACTTTTAGAGACTAACTCCATTTTAAGGTTGCAGAGGGCTCAGGAAGATGCTAAATCAGCACAGAAAGAAGATTCAGTGTCTCAAGACAGCCATTTCCATTATGCTACTGCTCTTCTTGTCCTTCTTGATCCTTTTGCTTGACCATTATAACTGACATAAAGATGTGGAACAATAGAAAATTAGATTCCCAGGTAGTTTCAAAAACATTTCTTGCTAAAAAACTTCTAAGTAGCTGCTTCTGTGAGGACTTTGTATTGCATGAAAAGAAAAGATGAGGTAGACATGTAGCTGCAATTTGCCACTTGTGTATGACACTGTGTAGCTCAGGACTGTAGGCTGGTATCTCCTGTTGTCACTCATTCCTGTTCCTGTAGTAACCCAGTTTTGACCTTCTAGGTATCTGAATAATCTTAGAAGAGTTTATAATTAAAGTTATTTTTTTCTTGCCAAGAATTCATAGACAAAATTGCATTGTTGCTGTACACTTCTACCCGACACAGTGCAAAATCTATGTTTTGTGATCCTGTCATTCCTCTCCAGTAGCGTGCCCTCTCTTGAGAAAAAAGGAGTAAGTGGGACCACAAAAGAAGGTACACATCTTCAACAGAAGAACATCCTCCCTCAGCAACCTGTATCTTCATACATCTGAGGCAACCTCCTCTCCCTTGATAACAAGTTACCTACAAAGGTTATAGTCTCAGTAACCTCTTACATTCCTCTAATCCTAGCATTAGAAATATACTCACCACACAACAGCTAAACCATTCCTCCTCCTTTCCACAATAAACCAAAATATTTTCTCAGTCCTTTTTAAAGAAAACCCTTTTAAGTCTGAAATGAAATATTGGAGTCACATGGGCAGCTGCAAAGTGAATGAGTGATCTCTGTTCTTGCACTTGTTTCCGTCACACCATGGTGCCAAAACATTAACAAATTATTTAACTGCACTCCATTTGTAAATAATCATGTTAGTATTAACTTAATACCACTTGCTGACCATGGTCGTGCTTCAGTGACTGATATACAAAAGGTGCAGTGATATTTGGAGTGCTTTTAAGTTTGAGAGCATTATTTTCACCACAAGCACCGTCTAAATTAGGTTTCCTAAATTAGCCATCCAAACCCATGTGAAGGCATGCAATTAATTGACCCAATGTTCATGAGTTCTAAAGAGTTTAAAAAAAAAAAAAATGGAAATGACAACTATTAAACATTTCTAAAACCCATGCAAATTTATACTTTTAGACACCTTATTGGAGGCACCAAAATAGATCTTTGCATTGACTTTGGATCAGACTCCAAAAGCAATATTTAAATATAAAGTTATGTGGATTAAAAAGATACTTGGGGATTTACAAGCAAATAGCAGCAAGATTTGTGAGTAGTACTCCATTTCCTCCCACTTTGCTTTTGAAAATGAAGTTTACATTTATATTTGTGACTGCAAAATTCCAATTTCATCTGGGCTAACTGGCTACATTTCTCATTTCCTGTTTCCCCATGTCTGATTGTTGGAAGGATGTGTTTGCTGAAGAAAAACAAGCCCTGTGTGTTCCAGCAGCACTGAAGGATATGATTTCAAACAGAAGTTATCTAGTCACTCACATGCTATTTTCCCACAGACTAGCATTGCAGTTCTTGATGTTCTTACATTTTTATGATCAGAAATGTATGCTACTTTTGAGTGCCATTAACAAAATGTGAATTAAGTACTCCTCAGTCTCAGGATTTGATTAAAAGAAAAAGTAGGTTGTGAGGGACTGCAACCTTTTTTTCCAATGCATTCTGCTAAGCTTCCTCTTTCATTCTCTTTGTTAGAGCTCTGGACTCAAAATTTTGTACAAGAAACAAGAGACAGGCCACAGAAACAGTGTAGTTGTTTTCTTTTTTATTCTATTGAGGTTAGTTCTTGAGTGCTTTCTTGCTAATAAGTTTGGTAACATGGGAAGATATTTCAATTGCAGCCTCAAAGGTAAGTCTGATAGCATGAATTCCATATGGATAACCTGTGTTATGCTGGAACATGATGACTGCTTGCCATTTGAATTGTCAGCGGGACGATCTTCATGAGAAAGGCCTTCATAATTTAGCCTGGAGTATGTCTTTGATATGGATGCTATAGTCTGCAGAAAATGTCATCATCCTTGATTTTGTGTCACACTTCAGTCTCACATGACCCTTAAATTAACACGCTGATTTTTGACTCAGGAGTTGGGAAGATACAAGGTTAACAGGTAGGCTTAACAATTACATAATCCAAATTAACCAGCATTACATTAGCTAGTGTTACACAGAAGTTTAATAAATGCACAATTGCTAACACAACTCTATCAATGCTCCGTTAATTCTTTCGTCTAACTTGTGCTAAACCACTAGTAGAACACAGTATATCTTCACATATGTAAACAACCAGTAGAAGATGTTGATTACAGATACAACTTTGCACAAGAGGTGAAACTTTACAGTGAAGCTGTAGGAGTAAGATTTTCAGAGATATTTATGTCTATGGGTGCACAGGAAAGAAGCAGCAGAATAAGTTGCTGGCCTGCTATTCAGTACCCCTGAGAGCGATTTCTACTAATGGGGATCCACTTGTCTAGTCTACTTCATCACATAAGCTGATAAAGACTAAGAAGAACCAAGTCACAAAGCAGGGCAAATATAAAAAGAGTTGCATGCAGTTTCCCTTGTGCAACAGAAGTGAACAAGCTCTGTAATACTGTAAGTCTGCAAGGGAAGGACATGGGAAAGAGGGTGGAGTTAGAGGGTTGCTCTCCCATGGGAAACTCCTTCTTGCTTCCAGCCTCAAGTTCTCATTCCCTCACACTCACTTACCCTCTGCCCTAAGCAGAGCTTCTCCTTCCATGTGTTTTTAGCTCCTATATGTACATCTAAGACAGCTTTACAACCTCTCTCAGTCTTCATTTTGCTGCTTAAAACAGCCAATCCCCTTCAGTTTCCACACATAGCAAAGAAAATTCATTCTCTGGGTCTGCCTAATTTCTGTTGTTGGCAGCTTTTGAAGTCTAAATATGTCTTTCTCAAATAGGGTTGAACAAAATTATATCCCACATGAGGTCTTGGTAATGGCAAGCATTATTTCTTAATACCTTCCTATTTGTAATGGAAATACCTCATCTGCTATATATTCACTTCATCTACATTGATTGTTCTAGGATCAGATGTTTCACTCTGGTCTCTTCTCTGTCCTCTCGTTCCACCTAATGAATCTATTTCTTTCCTTTAGAGCAAAAACAAACTAAGGACTAAATACACAATTTTATTCATTGCACCATTGCATTTTGTTCTGCCCCTGCTACTCCAGTTCTCAGGAGCATTCAATTTTCCATAAAACATTTTGCTATTTATGCTTTATTTAAATGCCTACTCAGTTTGTGCCACCAGTAAACTCTGTTAGCACACGCCTACTCTTGGATTTATCCCACTGAAATATAAATTACATTATTTATGAAGTGGAAGAAGAATCAAGGAATTGCAATATGCGTAGGGAGAAGTGTCTGGAATGTGATGAGCTTGCATGGAAATCTCAGCTGCAGAGCCAAAGCCTTGCTGTAGCTGACGGCTCTTTTTTTCACTTAAGGCATGTCTGCCTAGGGACTATATCCAAATACGACAAGGGTATTTTTATTTATTTTTCCTTTCTGTTTATTGACTTTTTCAACAGCAGTTATTGCTAATATTGGTAAAATTGATACTCCCAAAACTTCAGCTGTTTTACCTTATATTGCCAATGTTACACACAGAAAACAGCAAATGGATAGGAAGGGGGTGGGGGGCTACAGGCTTATTTTTATTTTTGCTTGTTTTCAGATTTACTGTTTGACATTTGGGATTTTTTTTTTTAATAAATTCTCCTCCTAGCCTCTTTGTTTCTTTCTCTAAAATCTATGCCTGCTGGATAGGTACATTTGTTTCTGCATTTTTAGGATTTGATTTTTCAGGTCTTAACCAAGTTAACCTTTATTCATATGGTTTGATAACGTTGCAACCTTGAATCCCTTTGGTGAGCTCTCACATATACTAGTAATCCCAAGGCAAAAGGACGGCAGAGACAAGCTCATGACATGGTAAATATAGTGTTTAAAGAAAGAAATTTTTTAAATCCTGAATCTGGGCTAGGCTGGGCATTTGATTATAATGCCATAAGTGGCATTCATGTGGGGCAGAGGATCTTCTGCCTCGGTATGAATTTAATTTTTTTAAGCACATGTTATTTTTCCCATAATATGCTATGAACAAGTGAGAATATTTTCACAGAGTTGATAAAGCAGCTAGAATTATTATACTGTCTTAATTCAAATGATATTTAGATAATGGGTACTGTTTGGGGTTTAGAGCAAAGCCTAAGCAGTCTACCTATTACTTCTAATAAGTTTCAGATAAGATCTTAATAAATGAGTGGTCCTATTAAATTTTCAGTCACATCTACGCCTTGTAAAGAACAGTTTATTTCATAGTTTTTCAATGTATCAACAGTGATTAAGACACAAACATTGCACCTGACAGTTGGGTTTCTTTTCTCCTTTTGTCTTGCCCTTCAGAATCATGTAGGTTTTTCTGTCATTACTGTCTTTTACACTGGAAGTGATTAAATGAGCCACAAGAAGGAGACTATCATTTCTTCATGTGCTCTAATGCAGACATGAGGAACAGGACCCAAGGAAGAGAGTTTTAAGTAGCACATCAAAACAAAAGATCAGATAGAGAGACTATGAAAAGAGCCTTAAAAGAGAAAATCCCTGAAGTCCATTTCACTCCGATGGAGAATTTATGTGTTTCTATGCTCTGTAGAGAGAGAAGGATCTCAACAGGATATGAAGGAAAATTCTACTGTTAAAATTGAAGGCCGAATATGTTCATTAATCAACCCAGTGGTGAGCTTGAGAAGGTGCTGCATGCTTCACCTCTTTCCAAAAAATCTAGTCTACACTCATAAGGCAAACCTTTCACTCTGTCAGCTGATTTCAGATTCAAATGACTGAACTGCACATTGCTTTGAGACGTTATCCTCAGGAATGTCCACTCACATCTGGTATAAAAAAGGAACAAGCAGTGAATGTTTTTCCACTGATGAAAAATAATCTTGATTTTTTAAATATTTTTAATGGGCATTAACTCACTAATTTTTCTGTTCCTAAAATCTGAGAGGTAAGTCTATATTTTCCTTCCCAGTCTGCATTCACTAAAGTAAAGAGTCCTGTCTATGGGAATTAAAGCTCAAAATAATTACTTTAATGGTCTAAAATATACATATGGATTACTTCTTATTTCCTTGATATTTCAGTGCTGAACTTATTGCACTGATATAAAACTGTGTACTTGCAAAAGAAGCTGCTTCAAATGGTAAGTAAGTATATGGGTTGGCCTCAGGTATCCAGGCTGCTTCTCAGGAGATCTCCGGACCAAAATCCTGGACTAGTCAGGAAATATTTATGTTATGTTTAGGTCACAGTAGTCTGACATATTCCTACAGGAAAGGGTAAAGGATTTTAGAGGCAGACTACCTTTCTTCTCCCTCCAAAGGCACATTTGTTGGCAGGAAGATGTATTGAGACAGAAACTCCTTATCTGCTGCTTCTGCCTCAGGCTCTTTCATCAGCAAGACTTGTTTCTCCAGGCCATAAGAGGCAGAAGTGTGTGGGGCTTTCTCAGTTTGGAAGAAATGAAGAGGAAAAACTTTCTTCATACATTTAGAGACTGTACGGGAACAGTTACAATCCTGGAAGTATCCTGTAATAGCATCTGGAATCAGGTGCAGTTTTATTGTTAAGCTTCACTTTACCCTAAAGATGACCTTTCTACCTTTTTTGGAGCAGTAGTTTTCAAGTTTTTTGTGTAACTCTCCCTGGTTTGACATTCATCTGTTTTGCCAGTATAATCCTTCTTAGCCATATCAAGGAAAGTAAGATGTTACTTGTTTGCAGTAAAATGTTGCTTATGCCAATCCATCTTTTTTCCTAAGTCAGTGTAACATCTCCATTAGAAAACTTAGCAATCTTAACAGGAGCTACGGAGAATCCCTGAAGAGAAGTTGCACATCTCTCTGTTCTGAGCTAGCTTTCAGATATGCTGGGAAACGTTTTGGGGTTGGTTTTGTTTTTTCCACCTTTGTTACAATGTATTTCTAACCATCCCTTAGTTAAATATTTTAACTTTTACATGTATATGTATATATGTATATGTATATGTAAATGGTATGTATATGGGTATGTGTATGGGTACATGTATGTACTATCAGGTTTAATTAACACATTTTTTGTTTTCTGATCATGGCTGCTTCTTAAGCTTTTGTAGAACATAAATTAAATCTAAGTTGAATAATGCACACACATACATACACATTTTGTTTGGGTCTGAAAGGCAGTTAAATGATCTTTGAAGAGTTTCTGTGTTTTGTAAGACAACGAACAATGACATGGATGTATAAATAGTGAGTCTGAGGACCAAGAGTTTATCCTAGCGAAGAAGAAGTATCAGAAGGTAAAACAGAATGAGGGTAATGTTCTCTTCTTCAGGCTTTAAAGTTTCAGAGAGAGCCGAGAAGCTTTTAACCTATCAAGCTGTCAGTTCAAGGACCCATTTCCTATTGCAACAATTGCTACTGATGATTGTCCATTGCAGAATCGGCACTGCTGGTTATGGAGTATTGAATTACTCTCCCTGCTTCAACCCAGGGGCTGACTTTCATGCATATTTTAAGTTTTACCATTTTTCCAGATTCAGTATGCTAGGCAGGCAGTTAGAGATAAGCTAGAGACCATTTTTCATTTCCTCCCTTTAGGTCAAGCATGCTGGAGAGAAAGCCTTTTTAGTCTCAGTGTATGGGATCATAAAATATTGATTCACTACTGGTTTAAATGCACATTTAGAAGAGTGTGAAAGGTGTTATTTTATGTACTCTCGTGGCATGAAATATGACATGGCCATGATTTGCCTTTTTGCCTAAATGGTGAAATGAAGATCTCATGAGAATCAATACCAGCACAGGTAAAAAAAACACAAGAAATGAAACGGTTGCTGGTGTCTAAAGCCCTCCTGTAGTTACTTACATTACTTACTGTTAGTAAAGAATGGAAACTTTCTGTCCTCTTTGACTCTACTCTTGCCTTACTTTTTGGGCCTGTACCAGAGCTAAATGAAACTTTACTTGCCACTTGTATTCTTCCAAGAGAATGAGAAATCTCTTGTTCCCATGTAATGTTGTGTGACAACCACTTATGCTAGTGTCTGTCAGTAAGTACTTTTCAAATCTGCTAAGAAAATGTAATTTCTCTACTTAGGAAATTGTGCCATTTCGCCATTTCTCCTCAGGCAGAAAAAGTAATTGTTTTGAAATCTTTTATAGAACAGAATTTTTAAAACTGGCCATCAATGATTTTGAAGTTATGGAAATATTTTGCCTTATTTTGCCTCAACTATGTCAAAGCATTTTACTTCAGTTAATCCTCTCCAGTAGGGAACATTGCAGTAAATATTACGTATGTCTAAAGGTAACACTAACTTTATGTTATGGTTAAAGCAAGGCAGATCATTCGTAGAAAGATGTGATGCTTCACTGAAGCCAGAGAAAGCATAGTGATTTCTATGACATATTTAGATAAGTGGGACATTTTCAAGTGACTTTGTTCATTCATGTTGACAATAACATGACAAAAGTAAATTGAGATACTGGGCAAGACAGAGAAAGAAAGGACTTCCAGATTATAAAAAAAAAAGAAAAAAAGGGAAAAAAAACTTTGTAAAAGAAATTGAAAATTTTGACACCATTTCAACTTAAGAAAATATTTTACATTTTTATATCCATTCCAATGTGCAACAAAGATTTTGAAACTCAATGATGCTATGCTAATATAAAAATAAAAATTAGAGGAGACAATAATATTAAACCAAAATAATTTGTTTTAGTTGTGCAAAGGGGTTTTAATCCTAACCAAATATTTTGATACCGATGAAGTAAACACAAAAGAACAAACAGTACATTTACATTTACATTTTCCTTAAAAACTGAAATTAGCATATTCCTGAAGAATATTTTTATTTTGAATATTTTTGTATTCAGCAGAAAGTTATTCCCTTCATATTTTTTCAGCAAGAATAGATGATTATACAAAGTATACCATTTTAAACATGACAGAGATGTCCATGTAGATTTAATTCTGATATTGAGGATGGAGTACAAGCATAAATTGATAATACTTTCTGTTATATCTGATTTCTTAAGGAAATGACAATGTAATCATATGGTATGTTTATAGTTAGTGTGTTCTGTGTCAAATACTCTGTAAGAACTTCTGGAACTGTTGTTTGGCTTGACCTGTTCTTTGCTGTACAGACATTAACAGAGTTTCTGGACGAAAAGAAAATCCTTAATTTATTGAGCTCTTTTGCGGACTATAAGGCTCACATGGGGAACTGAATCAAAGTGGTCGGTTACTGTGTGGATGGTAATGGGAGCCTCCAATGCAAGGGTCCTTACAACAACATCTTCAGCTGGTTCAGAGGAGATTCTCAGTCTGCTGTTCGGCTGGACACCTACAGTTCAGATCACCTGCAATCTTAGGTGGCCACTCCAGCACATACATTTCAAATTACATAGAAGGCATCTGTCAACTCATGTATCTGTAGGAAAAGCTTCTACTGATTATTTAAAATTGTCTATATAATTTGGTTAATTCTGCAGCAAGAGCTACTTTCTAGGATGGCCAAATTCCCTTGTGTTTTTTGTCAACACAATTTAATTATACAAACAGTGCTGATCAGTTGGTCTATAGACAGCAAGGGCTCCTTGGAGGAATGTCCAGGACTGTCCATAATGTTATTCCTGGAGGTGTCCTGCAACAAAAGGTCAAATATTTTATTATGAAAGTGATTAAGGGTTCAGACAATCACTGTGTCTCATGCCACTCCATTGCCACAAATCAGTCCCTTGTCTTACTTATGCAGAAACTCGCAGGGGAGTTGATGATTAAGTGTGACAGGTACACACATGGGCAGAGTCCTGATACCCAGCTTTTTGCATTGTGTGAAAAGAAAAGGTGAGGTGAGAAATGTCATTAGTGTCCTTGCTAAGGAAAGGCTGAGTTTAGTAATTTTAGGGGAAACACGATAATTTAACCATGCAAGATCCACCAATCTTTGTCTTACACATGTTTATTTTATAGTTCAGATAGGATTTCTTGTTGCAGCAGGAAATAGGGGAGAGAGTTAGTGGGTACGTGGGACCTTAACTCCTTCAAAGTCAAGCTAGCCATTTCTTCAGAGTAACAGCTTGCTTTGGTATCTTTTATTTTCAGTAGGTGAAAATATGGGGGCTGGAAGGGAGGGGTAAAGGGGAAAAAATGTGGTGACTGTTTCTATTGAAAGATTTTGCCTACATTTTTCAGAAGGCGTACAAAACCCTGAGGTAGAAACACAAACGTATAATTATATTCTCTCTTTGCCTGGTCTTCTGAAAGAAAGAGTGATGTTTTGGAGGAGGACAAATAAAGTATCACTTGGCAGTGATTAATAGTCACAAAACATAACAGAGAATGGGACCGTAGTTAACCTGATTATGTATGAAAACAAGCATTTAAACACTGTCATAAACTAGAAGATCTGTACCTTGTATTTTAAGGAAGAGGTTTACTTTTAAACAACCAGTATTGATTGTTCTAGCAATGTATATAATATTTTAGTATGTTTTTTTCCAGTGAAAAATGAAGTCTCTTGATTTTCCCAGTTATTCACCCACCCACAATTTAATGTTAGTTTTTAATGGATGCTGCTACTTGCAAGTTTGAGGCAAGTGCCAATTGACCTGTCATTCCTCTTCGAATTTACTGATGAAGATAGGGACATAGTATAAAATAAACATGTATAACATGAAGAACAGTAGGAAAGTTATTATGGGAAGTTGGAAAATACATGGATGAGCTTGCCTGGAAAGCCAAGAGAAACATTTTGTGCACCATGGCAGAGATAACACTGACAGCCTTAGTTTAGTAATGAAGAGTGACTATCAATTGTATCAAAGGCTGCAGTGAAAACAAAATCAGTGGCTGTGTGAACAAGCTTAATCTATGACAAGCTCTCTGGTGAGGGTGCGAGTTTAGCATGCGTGAAAATGAGGGTCTGAGACTAAGAACTTTACGGCCTCCCTCTAGCACAGCCCAAGAGGTGCCTGCTCAGCACAAACATCAACTCAACCCTGCTGTTCACTGGGATCTGCTGGCCTCCAGAAAGCACTGAAAATTATACCATAAGCGAAGTGAAATGGAAAAGAACTACAACACACAGACTGCTTTTCTGAAGTGGTCCTATTTGACACCAAATTAATAAAGTACAGTGTTTTCTCTTTTTCACTGTGACTATACATTGGAATATATATATATACCTACATTGGAACAGGCTGCCCAGGGAACTGGTTGAGTCACCATCCCTGGAAGCATTTAAAAGATGTGTAGATGAGGCACTTTGGGATGTGGTTCAGTGGGCATGGTGGTGTTGGGTCGGCGGTTGGACTCGATGATCTTAGAGGTCTTTTCCAACCTTAATGATTCTATGATTCTATAACGAAGCCTGCCCGCTTGTGACTATCAGCAAATTATACAGTACACTGGGAGAGCTCCACACAGCTGCTTGCAGACCATCAGGAAGACCAGGTATTCACCAGCCCGAATGCTCGAGAGTGACCTGTGCAGTTCACAAAAACAATTACATCAATAGCACTCCTTGTCCCTTTTGTTCCCCAGAGAAGCGTGGAAGCTGGGGCTGGTGAAGAGCCACCCTCTGCATCTGAGAGAGAGAGAGAGAAGAGACTCTGTTGCCATGGTGTGCAACTCCTTTTTCATAAATGTTTCAGTAAGGTCGTGCCCTGCTTGATTAATTCCAAGAGTTCACATTCATCTACTGCCACACAGACAGCTTACAGCAGATGTTCACTGAAGCTATTTCATGCTGACTTATAACCCTTCTCTTTTTTCAGTACCTAATATATCGGATGGTTGTATTCTGGACACAAAAGTAGCAGGCATAACCACTGTAAAGCAGCCTCTGTTGTGTCCGCAACTGTCTTTGCATCCCAGCTGCCTCAGTTGGCAACTAAAAGGTAGCAAATTTTGCCCACCCTGAATAACCACAGACTCTCTCTGGTGCAAATGTAACAGAGTACGTGGACCTACTACATTTTTTCTGTGTAATTTCATATGGCTGAAAGCAGTGTGCGCACAAGCACAGGAATGACACAGTTTCTGAAGAGGCTTGTATACACAATCCAAAGACAGGGCAATGGACAACAGAAATTATTTTACATCCTATGCCCTGCTCACCTTTCCCTCTCTCACACAAGCATCAGGTTGTCAATAAAAAGGGGAAGGGAAGAACCAGGAGGAGGTGGGTTTGGTACATGTTTTGGTACACCATAGCCTGTGGTGTAATGAGTGGAAAGAATACTTACAGAATAAGAATTTCTGCTGCAGTACAGAGGAGAGCAGAGATGGTCATAAGTGGCAAACTGAGAGAAAATGGATTCTGCTTTTAGATTTCTCATAACTTGTGAAACTTCTGCCTAAGTGATGCAGATTATTGTCACTGTGAGAAATTTTATTTGTATATTTCTTATCCATATTTTTCAATGAAATTCAAGGGCAAATTCTTCGGATATGAATCTGCCCAAATTAAACTAAACCAATGTTCACTCAGTTCCCACTGAGGTGATGAAATCATTTTAATGTCACTGTATCTGTTAATTATAGCAGGTTAGTAGTACTCTCAGGAATTCTGTCTTGACTTTGAATATTGTGAGAAGTAATGTCAGATGGAAAAATAAAATCACTTCAGTTTGTGTTTATGTAGATAATGTCTTCAAATTTGTTTTGTTATGATTTTCTACTACAAAACTAGATTTCTGAAAACCATGCTATTTTAATAACAGATCATTTCATCCCCCAGTTGAATTATCTCTCCCTCTCCTCTCCTCTCCTCTCCTCTCCTCTCCCCCCCTCCCTTTACCTCCACCCCCCCCT
>NW_008794774.1:1355149-1363222 GCF_000699145.1 Aptenodytes forsteri | reverse complement strand
CTCCTCTCCTCTCCTCTCCTCTCCTCTCCTCTCCTCTCCTCTCCTCCATCCCCAGCTCAAGGTTCAATTGCCTTTTACCAGGAGCAGAGCTGGTTTAAAGGGCCTGTTGTGCACCTTTGTTGCATCCTCAGGCAAGTGAAACATTGCTCCACATAAGTTCTTGCAACTGAGGGGAGAATTGGACCTGCGGGGCACCTGTCCTGTCTCAGGAGCACCCAGCTCTTCTGTTGTCTTATGTGTTTGTAACCAGTCAAAATGGGAGGGGAGGAAAGGACTAGTGACATATCTCCCACTGACGGTATCCTGCAGGCCCTGACTCCCCACAGCAGCCTGCAAGACAGTGCAGGGGGCTGGACTCAGCCTCTGGGAACCCTGCTACAGTCTGACAAAGGTATCATGTGCCAGCATGATCTCAAGCTATGCTGAGGTCAGGGCATACTAGGTACCTGTTGCCCACTTTTTTAAGAGACATTTCAAAGTCGGTCAAGGCACTGAAGCCAGTGGTCTCCCCAAGCCATAGATCCTCTGTGCATGGGGAAGGATCTGCTTTGGCTTTGGCTGGATGGCACAGCTAAGCGTTTGACGCCTCAAAGTCTACCCTTGAGGGAGGAAAAGGCAGTTGCTGAGAGGCACAATGAGAAATTAAGTTTTTTTATATTCTCTTTATATTCTTCTTTTTATACTCAACTTGCCAGGGTTGACTGAGCGTATCAGTCCCAAACCTGCAATTGTGGATTAGTAGAACAGCCTTGACACAGTCCTTTCTCTTCCCTGGAGTGAATGGTAGTCTAGTAGGCTACCTTTTTTGTGTTGTTTCTTCTCATACCATCACGTTGCTTGGTAAGAATGAATTCAGAAAGCAAACCTGTGCATTTTGTGGGGTGAGCTGGAGGTCACAGTGGTCTGCTGTGGAAATAAGTCCCCAAAACCTGCCCTGGCTGTGATGAAAGCTCTGTCCCTCGCTCTGTATTTGTCACTGGCAGTTTTATCACCCTCAGGAACATAACTCTTGAGAGAGGTCATGGATTTCTGTTAACCTGAAGGTCATAAACTCTTTAAATAAATAATCATTCTTTCAAAATCTTTCTGAAATTCAGTGTAATTTGAAGCAAGAGAATCAGCCCACTCCATCACATGCTGAGCTTGTTTTTGTCAGCGTGTGCTCCTAATCACTTACCAATTACTTATGCAAATTGGAGGAGCAGATGCTGAAGGTTGCTTTCAAGGCTGCCTCACAGGGTCCCTATAAAGCCAACAGTTGTGGATGTCCATGGTTTTTGATTTTTTTTTTTTTTTTTTGATTGGGTACATTAGAACTTTATAAAAAGGTTCTTCATTTCACCTAGACTCCCAAACAGTACTGTTTTACTACTTCTGGGCAGGGTACTTCAGCCGGCAAAAGCCAGCAGCTGATAGTTACGGTGCAGATAATCACAAAGAAAAAGTACTCTTGTTGAAAAAGAAAAGCAGAGAAAAGTTGGGAGATTATGGGTGCAAAAAGCTTCTTAATTTAAAACTAGGTTTTGCTTTGCTATTACACTAAAATTCTTACCTAGTTGTTCCTATATGTTTCAAATTATTTTAGGGGCTAAGAACTTATCTTCTTCCCTGTGCTTCCATTTTGTGCATGTCTTTTCTGTGTGCAGTTTAAATCTGCTATTTATCATACAAACATAGTGTGAATTGATGTGGATAACCATTAAAAGGTAGATCAAAGGACTGATCGAAGTACAATCCTTTAAATGTGTTTCTTAATTTGCATAATTATGTTTAATTAAATCACGCAGAATGCACGCACCATTTTGATGTGCTGTGGTGACCAGCGACAAGTGAAATCCCCTGCAGGAAAGGGCTTTTGCAGATTCTCTGAGATCCTACAGGGAAATCAATGACATTTTAATCTGAATTAGACATAGTTCCTGCAGAGAGGAATCTAAGCAAGCCTGCAGAAAACTGCTGATTCTTTTAGTAAATAAGACATTTTCCTGCTTTGCTATCTTAGTACTGTGAAGATTTTCTGATGGAAATTTGCAAACTAATTGTTTGATTTATAAGGTATTTGTATATATGTAGATGAGAAAATGTCAGTTTAAATTTTATATCAGGTTAAATACAAGCAATAGAAAGATTTTTTTTTTAAATATCTGATCTTTTGAAGATTAAAACCAATCCATGGATAATCCCTCCCTGCTAGTCAAAATGCATTTTTAAAATGTTCCTTTAATTATCTAAACACTAGGACTTGCACATTGTATAACATCATATGATCGTATCTAAAGTATTATTAATAGATTACTGTGTTATAAAATGCAGGAAAATCTCTTTTTGTAATTTTCTTGTGTGCTTAGTTCTCTCTCTCCTCTATACATTTGACATTTTGCCTTGCTTGCTCATAGAAATAATAACAGAATATTTTGCATGTTCAGTCAGAGGATCTCAATGCACCTACTAACTAAATCCTCACAAATGGAGCTTGTTGGGACTTTCCTGATTTTAAAACACTTTTTTGGGGGTGGGGAACACTGTCTTGTGGCAACTGAAAGGCTTTCAGAGCAATACAACTTATTCTGACAAACTTTCAGGTTTTCCTTTCATTTACCCAGCTCTTTAGGTGATCTGCTAGGAGTTAAGATTTTGGGTGTCTTTCCTTAGGATTGTCAGTAAGGCAGGAACCCTACATGCCCATGTTCTCAAGCTCTGGGCAGCTCTACCATGTATGCATGAAGTATGGTGTATGTCTGTGGCTCTGGGGCAGTCCTGCCTTGCATTTCTGCAAGTCCTGGTATTTCTGGCCTCCCTCTTGGAATCTGTGAGCATCTGTTTTCTTGTTGAGTTTCTTTTCTGTGAAGAATCACTACTCATTGGTACAAAATTCTTTTTGAGATATTTTATGAGGCATAAATCCTAATTTTCTGTTAGATCATCCATGAATTGGGGGCTGTAATTTACTTATTCCTCATCTCGGGGCGGTACATTTTAAAACCACTTACAAATAAACAATAGTTTCTGGTTACCCCTTATCAACTTGGTAGTTTGGAATTGGTGTTGGCTTTAAGATTGCTGCACTTCATTGCATGATGCAGATGTTCCTGATGATTTATGCAAATTCTCTGAGTAGGATATGAAGATTTGGGGAGATAATGCAGCCTTCAAAAGAACATGTTTTGATGCACTTGGTTTTTCCTGCATGTGTCCTGGTTTTGGCTGGGATAGAGTTAATTTTCTTCCTAGTAGCTGGTACAGTGCTGTGTTTTGGATTTGGGATGAGAACAATGTTGATAACACACCGATGTTGCTAAGTAGTGCTTACACTAGTCAAGGACTTTTCAGCTTCTCATACCCTGCCAGCGAGAAGCTAGGAGGGGGCACAGCCAGGACAGCTGACCCAAACTGGCCAAAGGGATATTCCATACCATGTGACGTCATGCTCAGTATATAAACTGGGGGGAGTTGGCTCGGAGGTGGCGACCACTGCTTGGGAACTGGCTGGGCATTTGTCGGCAGGTGGTTAGCAATTGCATTGTTCATCACTATCACTTATTTTCTTTTTTCTTTTATCATCATCATCATCATTATTATTATTATAATTTTATTATTTTGTATATTCTTTTATCATCATCATCATTATTATTATTTTCCCTTCCTTTTCTGTCCTATTAAACTGTCTTTATCTCAACCCACAAATTTTTTTTTTTTGTTGTCTCCTCCATCCCACTGCGGGGCTGTATTATTATTATTATTATTATTATTATTATTATTATTTCCCCTTCCTTTTCTGTCCTATTAAAGTGTCTTTTATCTCAACCCATGAATTTTACTTTTTTTTTTCCCATTCTCTCCCCCATCCCACTGCGGGGGGGAGTGAGCAAACGGCTGTGTGGTGTTTAGCTGCCTGCCGGGTTAAACCACAACAACATGGTTGTGGATGAAAGGCACACTGGAAGAGGCATAGTATAAAACAGAAGCAATGGAGAAAGTCCACTGCAAGTCACTGCCCACAATGGTCAACAACGTGGTAGAAATCATTATTCTCTTTTGTATTAGTGCAGTTCAAGCAGACCTTTGGCATTAAGCTAATACACTAGTTTACTTTTTCTAGAGGATAATCAGCTTCTAGTTTAAAGGTGTTTCTCTGTGAGTAGAGCCATGTCAATGCAGCTATCTTTCTACTCCCAAAAGACAGAATTGCTCCTGACTATTCTCATTTTTTCAGTCTTCACAATTATGGTGGTTATAAGACAAGACAGATGATCTTTGAAATTAAACAGAATTTGTGATTTGAGATTGCTATGTATTGGCAGACCAAACAGAATTGATTGATTAATAAGATCTACTCACATCAATTCTTCAGATCATAACACTGGAGTCATTAGAAATTGCTAGAATATTTTTTATTTCTTTCCATCAATGGCATGCTACCCATCCTTGACCTTACTTACCACACACATCATGAGCCATATTTTCAAAACTGCAAAACTGAGCTACATATAAATGTATTTACAAAAAGAGTTGCTTTGCTATAAATCTAATTCTTGCTCACTTAAATAGGATTTGAGGGGTTAATTAGCACTTCGTATATACAACGACTTAGTTTGCACATGCAGTAATTGATACATAGTGATTTGTGTACACACTTTTTGAAAACTGACCTTGCACAGATGACTGTAGAAGTGCACGCTTTTGTTTAAAATACCATTGATTATCTTGTTTAAAAGTCCTGGAATAAGCTTCTTCAAAATGAACTAATAAAGAGATTGTATTATAAAAAAAACATAAAGTGTGGTTCTCTCAGCCATAATAATCTGTTATGGAAACTGGCTCTTAATATACTGTGTTCTTGCAATTGGCTGTCATCCTTTATTCTCTATGACAGTCAAGAGCAACCTGCATATGTTTTGGGGGTGCTTCAGCTGTGGAACTGAAAAAGTCAGGAAATCTCCATGCTGGTTGATCTTAACTCCTTTTGGAAAACTTGTGCAAAAAAAGTCTGTGTCTGGACAGTGCCATGTTCTCTAGACTATGGCTGGAAGGTTGGTGTAGGTCAGTGATTGAGCCCCCAGCCTTCAATGGGAAAAGTATCTCCAACTTCAGTTCTAGTCAAAAAAAGCCAGGATTAGTTTTGACTAGGTCTTCTGAGATCTGTTGAAGAGCCTGAGATAGAGGACAAATACTTCCTGCTCCTCTTCCATTTTGCTGTGTTCTCCTCTAGCCAGAAGATCCTTCACATTTAGAAGATTCTGTGATAATACTTCATCTTTTTTAATCAATCAAGTGTCAGTTGAACCCTTCACACAGGCTTGTTTCCCACCAGTATCTATAACAGCTCCAGTTCACAGCTAATCTGGGAGAGAAAAAATGAAATTAAGTGCCTTGGTGACTAACGTGGGAGGTGGGCAAGTCTCACCTGCCAGGCAGAGTAAGAAGGTCTGAATCTTGAATCCAGCACTGAATTGTGTCATCTTGATCATGTCACTTAACAACTGGCAATCTCAGTTTTCTGAGTTGTGACATGGGAATCCAGTATTCATTTACTTGAAAGTGCTAGGGTGATTTGTGTAAAACCATATACAGAATGATGCTCTAATTTAATCTTTTGGGTTCACTTCTATTTTCTGTGGTTTCAGAGAGCGGTGGGTTGACCTTGGTTGGAGGCCAGGTGTCCACCAAGCTGCTTTATCATTCCCCCTCCTCAGCTGGACAGGGGAGAGAAAATATAATGAAAGGCTTGTGGGTCGAGATAAGGACAGGGAGATCACTCGCCAGTTACCATCACGGGCAAAACAGACTTGACTTGGGGAAATTAAATTAATTTATTGCCAATCAAAAGTTAGAGTAGGATCATGAGGAATGAAAACAAATCTTAAAACACCTTCTCCCTACCCCTCCCTTCTTCATGAGCTCAACTTCACTCCCAAATTCTCTACCTCCTCCCCTCCCCCCAGCGGCACAGGGAGATGGGGAATGGGGGTTGCAGTCAGTACATCACACGTTGTCTTTGCCACTCCTCCCTCCTCACACTCTTCCCCTGCTCCAGTGTGGGGTCCTGCCAACAGGAGACAGTCCTCCACGAACTGCTCCAGTGTGGGTCCTTTCCACACAGTGTAGTCCTTCAGAACAGACTGCTCCAGCGCAGGTCCTTCACGAGGTCACAAGTCCTGCCAGAAAACCTGCTCCAGCGCAGGCTCTCCACGGGGTCACAGCCTCCTTCAGGTGCATCCACCTGCTCTGGTGTGGGATCCTCCAGGGGCTGCAGGTGGATATCTGCTCCACCATGGACTTCCATGGGCTGCAGGGGAGCAGCCTGCCTCACCATCGTCTTCACTACGGGCTGCAGAGGAATCTCTGCTCCAGCACCTGGAGCACCTCCTCCCCCTCCTTCTTCACTGTCCTTGGTGTCTGCAGAGTTGTTTCTCTCACATATTCTCACTCCTCTCTTCCAGATGCTGTTGCGCAGTAGTTTTTTCCCCTTCTTAAATATGTTACCACAGAGGCGTTACCACCGTTGCTGATTGGCTTGGCCTTGGCCAGCAGCGGGTCCATCTTGGAGTCAACTGGCACTGGCTCCATTAGACATGGAGAAAGCTTCTGGCATCTTCTCACAGAAGCCACTCCTGTAGACCCCCTGCAACCAAAACCTTGCCATGCAAACACAATACACAGAGGAAGTCTGAAAATTACAACTTTACATCCCTAGTGTCCCCCTTCCTCCTTTCACCTCCCCCCTTCCTCCTCTCTTTCTTCCTCTCATGTCCCTCTCCCTCTCCTCTCTCTTCTTTTTCTTTTTCTTTTTCTGTTTCTCGGTAGACAGGACCAATTCAGAGTATTTTGCATGAATTTCTAGTTTCTAGTGCAGTCAAGAGGATACTGGTGAGAACAAAACTGAGGGAATTCCTTTCACTGAAGCCTCTACTCATTTGTAAGCAATGTTTCTATTTTCTCTTCACATGTGCAAGAATCAGTGATCTGTTATCTACTGATAATTTTCTATTATCTGCATCAGATCACATAGAATAATTTCAGGTTCATAGACTACAGTGAATATTTCCAAATATAGCCAGCCAAACTTTCTAAAAACAAGTTAAGTATATCAGTCTTTTTGGAGGCAGTTAAATAAAGCAAACTTGAAGTTTCTAGGACATCGAAGTTTCAATGTATGACATACAAGTTGGAACTAGTACCAGCTGGTGAATTTTTTTTTCTTTTTCTACCAACTCTTGGTCCCTTTTCCTCTTCCTCCCCTCCCCCTCTTCCCCCACCTATATCTAACTACGAACTTTGAAAATGTTACTTGGGTTATCATTTAGGTCACCCAAAAGATGTACATGACAACAGGAAGACTAGGTGGGAATTTTCCTTTAAATAGAAATCAAAATTAAACTTTGATTCTCCACCAAGCCTGACATAATGACGGTGTATGAGAAATAAGTCACCAGTGGGGTTCCCAAGGGCTCAATTTTAGGGCCAGTGCTCTTTAATGTTTTTATAAATGATCTGGATGCAGGCATTGAATGTACATTAAGTAAGTTTGCCGACGATACTAAACTAAGAGGAACTGTGGACTCCCTCGAGGGTAGAGAGGCCTTACAGACAGATCTGGATAGACTAGAGTGCTGGGCAATCACCAACTGTATGAAATTTAACAAGAACAAGTCCTGGATTCTCCACCTGGGATGGGGTAATCCTGGTTATACGTACAAATTGAGGGACAAGAGGCTGGAGGGCAGCCCCATGGAAAAAGATCTGGCGGTTTGGGTTGATGGCAAGTTAAATATGAGTCAACAGTGTGCCCTGGCAGCCAAAAGAGCCAACCATGTCCTGGGGTGCACCAAGCACAGCATCGCTAGCTGGTCAAGGGAGGTGATTGCCCACTCTACACTGCACTGGTGCGGCCCCACCTCAAGTACTGTGTGTTGGTTTGGGCGCCTCAATATACGAAGGGCATTGAACTATTAAGTGTGTTCAGAGGAGGGAGACCAAGGTGGTGAAAGGTCTTGAGGGCAAGACTTATAAGGAGCAGCTGAGGTCACTTGGTCTGTTCACCTTGGAGAAGAGAAGGCTGAGGGGTGACCTCAT
>NW_008794774.1:1348006-1355138 GCF_000699145.1 Aptenodytes forsteri | reverse complement strand
CAAGCATACAAATGAGGGTAGCAGGGAGCAGCGGAGGGGGAGGTGCTGATCTCCTCTCTCTGGTGACCAGCTATACGACACAAGGAAATGGAATGAAGTTGCGTTAGGGGAAGTTCGGATCGGACATTAGGAAAAGGTGCTTCACTGAGAGGGTGGTCGGTCACTGGAACAGGCTCCCCAGGGAAGTGGTCATGGCACAAAGCCTGCCAGAGTTCAAGGAGGGTCTGGATGACACTCTTAGTCATATGGTTTAGTTTTAGGTAGTCCTGCGAGGAGCAGGGAGTTGGACTCGATGATCCTTATGGGTCCCTTCCAACTTGAGATATCCTATGAGTCTATGATTTTTTTCTCATGCTTTGACTGAGATGTAGTTTTCCTCCAAGCCTTCCAAAGAAGGTGTACTGGAATTGTCTTCATACCAAGTTTCAGAGGTAAGTTAATTCTAAGTGTAATTCTGGGCAACCATAATGTTTCCACTCGGCACAGTATTTTTTTTTTTTTCTTTTTCTTCAATCATCTTCCAGTGCACAGAAAAAATTTTGCTCAAAGAAGTTACAAACCTCTTCATAAATTACTGGCCAAAAATGGAGAGATTTTACAAGGTAAAAGGTTTAGAGAACAATGGCTGTATAGCAGACATTAGGGTGCTAGAAATGATGAGAAGTGTAAGAGGTATGACAGGTTTGACAACATATTCTATTTTACATCTAAATTACACCACTCAAGAAAAAATTGCATGGAGTGAAAAAGTTGGCCATTAACTCCCCTAGCATCTTCTCACATAGTTATAAATTAATACAGAAAATAATTGTTTTTCCTTCCTTGCCCTGGTTTCCGGTCCTGAGTTGCAGAATAGTCAGAATTTGCTTAGACCTGCAGACAAAAATAGAAATGTCCACTGTGCAACTGGAAGCTTTCTGATGAACAATCATATACAGGTGCAATATGAATGGTACAAGACAGGAAAAGGAGGCAAGTCACCAATGTAATTAGCATTTGCGTTGCTGTAAATACCTGATTCTACCCATTTTGAAAGCAAAAAATTGTTTAACACATTTTCAGTAAAACTTAGGTCAGATATAACACCATCATGCTAATCTCAAATGAACTGATTGTAATCCATTTGCTGTAACATGCAGCTAATTCACTGTTTCTGGCATCTTAACCTTTTCATTCCATGTTATGTTTAATTAACAGGTAAGGTTTATCCCAAGATTTATCTGAGCAAAGAATTCAGCAATTCGTTTTGCACTACCACTGAGATGAAGAAAAATTTAGGTTTTCTTCCATAGGAAAGACCCTGATCTTCAAAGAACTTTCACCTATGTTACTCATACATATGTTGGCATTATTAAAGATATGCATGATCTGATTAGGACTTTAGTGGATCTTTCTAGGCACGGACTATGCTTTTTAGGAGAACTGACAATACTCGTTCTCTTGACCCAGCAGCTTTCTTTACTTTGCCTTAACTCCCTGTTCCTAAAGCTGCTTTGAAGAAGGTGTTAATTTTATTTCACTACATCGACTGCAGAAGGGCTACATGTAGAAGTACCTGCACATAAAAAGAGGTTCATATGCTGTCCATTTATACAATTCTTATTTTAATATAAAAGGATTCTTATACAGTTTTTCTATATGCAGGTATTCACACATGGCTCCCATCCATTTCATTCAGATGAGTGAATTCATATCAATTTGAATAAGAGTTGTGCAACTAAATCCAAATGAAGGTGCTCTTCTTAATGCTACTGGAAACCAAGTTATGGTTTTGCACCTTGTTTTCTTTGTTTTCTGTTTTTTGACTGGCAGACACTAGGTTGTGTATTGAGAACTAACACATAGGAAATCTCTTAAAACATGAAGAATTACAATACAAGAAACTACAAGGCCAAATGTGTGGATGCTTAGTATTCCTTTTATGAAAATCATATTGATGATTTTTTATAACACTTCAGAAGAGCAGTATGTTAATTTAGAGCAAACTCTTTTGTCTAAAAAATACATACATGCATTTATACACACATGTAATCCAGCAAAATCCTAATATCCAAATGTATAAACTGGACTCTGCTTTTTGGACAAAATTGATCAGCCTGCAAATTCTTTCAATAAACAAAAATAACACCAAAGGACAAGGCAAATTCAGCCTGGTTCTACTATCAGCCAGTAACTTTTTTTTTCACATTCCAGCTTCTCAATAGGCTTAGTGAACTTGTCATAATGCTTGGAGAAAACAAGCCTAGTTCAACATAGGGACAAAACTCAGCATTTTAATTACTTTCCTCTCAGTAAAATAGCTAGAATAATACCACAAATTATATTTCTTTTTTTTTCTTGTTTTTTTTAATCCTTGGCTTTAACAATATTTCTTTAGCAGAAGGAGAGGGGTTTTAAGAAACGTGTCAAAAGAGGTTGTCAAAATAGACAGTTTCAAGACTCCCTCCATCCACCCTGAAACTCATCACTTTTCTGTGTAAAGGCAATAAGAAAGGCTCTTTGGACTGCTGGCATGGAAAATATGTGCCTATATGCACTTTTTTCTTCTCAGACATCCTCATTCTTTTTTAAATAATCAAACTTCTGCCATGCTAGTGTCATTAACTGCCCACTTTTTGTTCCAATGCCATTTGTCAGGGGCCACACTCCCTAACAACACATCACTTTCTTTCAGGATGGAAGAGCATGGATGTAAACAAATACAACGTTCTGTGACTTTTTAGAGCATTAAACTCAGAGATGAATGTTTACATGTTGTATTTAGAAGTGATGTGTCAATGATATAGTATGATTAACCTATTTGGACAAACCAAGGATTGGAATTCATACAGTGTCAATACATAGTTTACTGTTGGATTGATAGCACTGCCCAGAGACGCCATCTGTACTCTTTGATGAGCACCGTTATAAACAAAATCTCGATCCCAAAGAACATGCAATCTAATGTGAAACAAAAAGACCATAAGTGATTATTGCAAACAGCAGGCATGAAGGAGGAAGTGTGGCAAGAGCAAATCTGAATAGTTCTGTGCACTATCGATACAGTCTGAATCAGTTTCTTTTCCTTAAATAAATAAATATAATCTCTGTCAGACTGCAGCTCACCTAATAAGGTTAGTGGCTGATTCCTTGCAGACAATGCAACTGTGATGCATAGTTGTACAGGGATTGACAGCATGATCTGATATGGTATGGTTTGCCACAGGTACTAATACCAGGGAAGACAAAGGGAGACTATTATGTACAGAAGCATAGAGAGAGTTGTGGTACCACTGAATACTAAGTCAGTCAGGGATTTATCACTACAGACCTGAAGGGAAAAGCAAAAAAAATTGATTAAACAGAAAGGTTATAGTTGTGAAGGGCGTTGAAGGTGGGCATGAGACATTTGCATATGATGCTATGGAAAATGAGGAGATAATAAAGACATTCAGATAGGAATAATATAGAGTGACAAGCAAAAAGGATGCTCTTAGGTGATGCATTTTGAAGGGATTGAAAAGTTCCCAACTTGCATAATGACTTGTAAGTGATGAGCACTTTGAAGGTCAAAGCAGCGTTTTTATCTGTGAACCCTCTGATGCCCATGAATTATCCCCAAACCAACAAATTCACCAGGGTTAAAATAAATTTCCTCAAGGTCAGCACATTTTGCAAATACAATAACATAAAGACTTATTTGGCTAATATGATCCTAAATTAGCACAATATGCAATCTATAAGAGACTGCATATTTAATGTACTGAAGGGAAAAATAGGTTTCGTTTTTACATGACTAAATAAAGTCAAAATAAAACTGCTTTAAAGACGTAAATAAATGATTCATCACTTCGTGTCTGATATTTGTCAAAAGGCCAGGGAGATAATGACTTTGGATTTTCCTGCAAGGACCATCAATGTTTTTGGCATCTGTAATGTTCAGAGCTCAGCTTGTTTAGATGGATACGTATGATGGCTGCATTTGTGTGTAGCGCAGCCCTATAGGAGTGCATCTAAAGCGCAGAACAGCAGCTGCAGAGGGTTCAATGCCCATGCAATAAGTAAATCAGGAGAGTTTATTTCAGGCTTCCTGTTGCCTGGTTCCATGGATCCCATGTCCACCAGCAGCTCGAACACATTGGATGTGTTCCCGGACCACCGCTTCTGCTTTAGCTCTGCCTGAAAGAAAACCAGTTCATGCACTTTATAACTGCTTGGTGATGTGAGCCAGAACACAATGAGTGATCCAGAGATCTGAGTCAAAAATGCACCCATGATCTGAACCAAAGTATACACACGTCACACAGATTCACTGACATGGATCTGGCCCTCGCTACCTGATGGAAGCTTTATTTTCTCCCCTTTAGCTCCTACGGCTTGCAAAATCCGCAGAGCATCACTGCCCCATTGTCAGACAGCCCCTAGGCATAAGCTGTAAGCAGATCTCCTTGTTCCTTTAGAATATGTTAATGTAAATGCTAATTTCACCATTCCTGCACATGCTTGATGAAATGATTAAGTGAACTTTCTAGACACTAGCCAGGAGACACTAATTTTGGAAATTATTCAGACTCTCTGGAGATAAGCAGAAGCATGAGAGACAGCATTATGTTACCAGAGCTGGAAACATGAGTGTAAAAGATTAAGGGGCAAATAGTTCCTGTCAAACATAAGGGTTGGTAAGTGAAAGGAATAGTGAGAAGAGAATTTCAGTTTTAGATAATTATATAAATAAAATTCCAATCACAGCACTTGTGTGAATAAAAATTAAATCAAGTGATGAGTGATAAACATTAGTTTTTTTTCATCCAGATGGTCCCTATCACTGGGTAGTAAGGAGAAGACACAGTGTAAAAGACAAGACTAGAGGAAGAATATCCTCTAAAAAGCAATGACAGGAAGAGATTACATGGTTCTCTTAACTGTGTTGCTAATTCATGAGCTAAAGGAGAATCACACATTTAGAAAGGCTCCATTCTAGGACAAAGCTGTAGAAGCATCCCTCAGTGGTCTTCTCTCCCTTTCCATACTTCAGGCTCTCAATCACTTCCTTTCATGTTCAGTCTCAAAGTCCTACTAAAGGCCACAGTGCTGTTCAAATAGAAGTCCACAGGACATTATTCCTTTGAACAGGCACTGGGAGAACTGAATTGAAACTCAGGGTGGAAGAATTCATGGCACAGTGTGTAATTTGCTGCAGCGTGGGTCGGTGGGAACCATATGTATCCTGCTGGCAAAATCTGGCTCTAGAGCTATCAGACAGTGTGGCCAGTTTTGTGCTTTTTATGTTCTATTCCTGCTCCTCTTATAATCCAAAACCTTCTTATATCAATCATGGATTTTCTTTTGCCTAACTTAAAATTTGTACAGAGTCTAGTTCTGAGATTGTTACTTATTCTTTATATTTATCATATACACTTTCATTTAAAATTTTAAGATAGTTTATTTTAATGAAATTACAAAAGCAAACATTGTTGTTTTTTTCCCCTGACAGCCTTTAGTTTTCCCTTGGCACAGAATCATATGATTGCTTCACTGCATAGTCTGTGATCAACACTGAAAATTAAAATAAAAACAGGATTGACAGAAAGAAAAAAAAGTAGATTGTACTTCGATCTTCCACTTGTGCTCCTCTTCTGCTCTCTCCACCTTCCATTTCATCTTCTCCTCACTATTCAGCCATTCTGGCTCTGTTTTTCTTTCAGCCCTGCTAATAATGTTCAGTTAGTCTCTCTCTCCTTTACACAGTGCAGCTTTTTATCTCCTTGGTATTGCTTGATCCCAACATTGTAATAAAGCTCATCTAGGCTGATGAATTAAAGCATTAGTACATCTGACTGATGTTTACTCTCAAATAAAGTTATTTCTCCCTCTTGCCCTTGCTGCCATACCCTCTGCTTTTCCTCTTAAATGAGGCTTAGCTTGGTATGGTTCTGCCCTTTCTTTGCAAATGCAAATTGATAGTTTAAGGATATTTGCAGCCTCAGAGTTTTAAAAAAGTTTTAATTTAGCTTTTATTAGGTGCTGGGCAGCATAGTGCCAGACTGCGTACACAGTTAAACAACAAGAGCTCTCTCAGGGGAGTATATTGTTGCAAGCTTCAACATCTATATGCAAATTAGACTTTCCGTATTTGCTATCAGTTACAACAGAAATTTTCCACCCAGGCAAGACTTTTTTTTTCTTTAGCTATCTAAAATAGTGACAAGCCCTGAAGAAAATAGTCTGTTCTCACTGGCTGCAAAAGTTAGAAACTATATTGGGTTTTGGAATTTTTTTAACAGGCAGGCTACCCTAAAGCAGGGTTATACTACAGTTACATAGTATTCCTGGAGAAATAAAGGGGAACACTGAAGTCCCTGCATCAGCATTGAAAGGAAGTGATATCAAAAGGCTTTTGTTATTTGACATGGGGAGAAGGAATCCAGACAACAAAGAATGTTTTCATAAAATTTCTTAGGTGTGGGACTCTAAAATGCGGCAGGTACCCTCTACCCTAAAGGCTATCCTAAACAGTCTTTCTGTTGATGTTGTGGATTCCTGGAGCTGAATCCCATGGAAGGACACCCAAGCAAAGCAACACTTACTTGACTGGTGGCCCTTGGAGGCTGAGCAGGTAAGCTGTATTGTAGGGCTTTGAGGGTAAAGCACAGCCCTTTGAAAGCTGTGCCCTCCTAGGTTGCCTCAGAAAAGGTAAGTGTAGTTTCTAGGAGGATAAACACGCTTTGATTTCCATATTACAACTGAACTGTTGAAACTGACATCTGAGACCCCCGTGAAAGTTATCCACATTACTCACACTGTACATGGGCACTGCAATACACAATAGACATCGATCTGGCACATACTGAATCTAGAGTTAGATCTGTTAGTAGAACTGCTTTCATATTTTTCTTTGCATTTCCTTGCTTTTAAGCTGTATTGTAGGGCTTTGAGGGTAAAGCACAGCCCTTTGAAAGCTGTGCCCTCCTAGGTTGCCTCAGAAAAGGAAAGTGTAGTTTCTAGGAGGATAAACACGCTTTGATTTCCATATTACAACTAACTGTTAAAACTGACATCTGAGACCCCCGTGAAAGTTATCCACATTACTCACACTGTACATGGGCACTAATACACAATATAGACATCGATCTGGCACATACTGAATCTATAG
>NW_008794774.1:1312778-1347963 GCF_000699145.1 Aptenodytes forsteri | reverse complement strand
ATGTTTCTCTTTTTTTTTTTTTTTTTCCCACCTCTATCCAATTTATGCAACAGAATAGTCACATCTGGCTGTAAACTGCAATCACCTTTTTCACATAGGGCAATGATGCACAAAAATAATTTTAATGATAAACAGATACCAATTATGAACAATGAGTCACCAACAGTTTGAGAAGAAAGTCGTTCTAGTGCTTGAATTCATAAAGGAACCATGCCTTTAAATACTTGATACCTGATGACTGCATCAACATTTATTTTTTGTCTTGTGCACCATCTTAGCATTTTCTCTTAAAGTGAAAAGGGACTGTACTTTCTGTCTTACCCATCTGCTGCTTCATTTCATGCCCCTGCAGTTACTGCATTTCCAGTGGTGTGTTTCACAGCTTTCTGTGAGCAGAGCAGTGTCTTGCTATTGGGTCTGAAAAGAAGGGAGATAGGAAAAGTAGGCAAACATGAAGTGCCAGCCTTTGAAGCGTTTGAGAGGTAAGGAGGTTATCTGCAGGCTGGGCCAAGAAGTGCATGAAAACATGTCCATCTCACTGACCAGGAGCTGTGCACTCAGATTCTCAAATGTGGGTGGGGCTGGTGGGTTAGTAATCACAACCATATTGGCCTAAGTGCAACCACTGAGCTGGCTACCTACAGTGCCAGCTTACTTTTAGGACATCTTACTTATCTTTGGCTATGTAATGATCCTGCAGGACACATGGCAGACACATGGCAGGGAGGTGTACTCCTGAGCCTGTGCTGCAGAATGGAGCCAGTCAGTGCACATATAAGATGTATTTGGGTTAGAGTGTAGGCTCAGACATGCATTCAAAATGAAATACAGACCTGCTGTGTGTTGTGTTTGGCTCCTAAAAGGTAACATCCTACTTTGACAGAGAAATGTTTTGCTTGAAATGCGTCTATGACCTTGTTTGAATAAGAGGTAACCCTGAACTGCTCTGGGTCTGTATCCAAAGTTTTCCAGTGTTTGACGGTAGTAGAGTGCATGAACTTGGGTCCATCCACCCTGGTAAAAAAAAGTCTAGCCTTAATGTTTAACTCCAGATAAAAAGTCTGAAGCTGCATATTGTGGCTGTTTGCCTAGGAAGCTTTGGTTTGCTCTGTATGACGTGTGACTGCCACTGAGCCTCATTTGTAATCAGACCTTTCATTTCAAGCAGAGCTGTGCATTCTTGACTGATGGTCATCTCCTGATGTGATCAGAATGTAGCTAATTATGTGAAATGTTATATTTCAAGGCAGTTTTGGTATCTTCCTGAATCCCCAACTTGCTTGCTGAGGGTTTCATGCTGCTTCACTCTCTACTGTGACATCCACTCATAGAAACTTCCATGTTCGCTGGACTGCTTGTTCCTTGAAAGAAAAGGCTACTGAGGGATCTATTTCCCCAAGCATTTTTGATCACATTATTAAGCATAAGGCTTAAAAAAACTCCTGTGAATGTTAATTGAAATGCCTTAGTTAAGGTGCAGTGCTACTGAATTGTGTGCAAATCATGTCACTTCCCCATGCAAGTGTCCACTCTAATTCTGCTGTTTGTTCTTGCTGGCTAAGTGGCAAGCCTATTTAAAGTTGCCATGGTGTGATGATTTAACCGATGTATGTGCACTTTATACATTACAGTTTGTTTTTATGAACTACACATACCACTGTGTCATATGTATAGCCTTCAGTCTGTACTGCATCTTGGGAGGAGAAGGTGAAGTAGCATTCACAGTTATGACTGTGAACAGATTGTTGGCTAAGGAGCTTTAGAGCATGGAATATTTTAATCTATATGAGGAGAAAGAGGAATAACTGTGTTTTAGATGCAGAGGAAGGAACCGGTCTGAAGATGCAGCCTTCTCCCAAGCATCAGGACAAGGTGAACTTGGGAGTCTCTTGGGACTTCAAAGAGACAAAAGGCAGTTGGTGAACAAGGAACAAGAGGGTCTGCTTTTCTGACAGGGACACCCTTTTCAACTTTTGAAACAATATATGAAGAAGAGAATCCCTGCATCACAAGTTTGTGTAAAAATTTTCGTACCTGACAGACACAAAGAAGAACAGGGTGCAATGAGTTTGAGGCAAAGGATGATATGAGGACCCGCCAACTTTTTTTAGATCTGTGTATTTTGTGTCAAAGTCTGTGTATTGCATGCCTCAGCCAGCAGGGATCTAACAGAGGGTGTACACAGAGGGAGGGTTATAGAAGTGTCTAAGCACTTATGTAGTCTGCCCAGGACTCCTAAGTGCTCTAACAGCAGGTCAAAGTTGTGTTATGAAGGACCCAAGCCTAGGAAGTGTACTCAAGAAGTCAAAGAAAAAGAACATTCTTGCGGAAAAAATATTTTTCTTTTGCTTACAGGTACAGAATAATGAAACCTAAGCATGGGAGCAATGAAAGTCCACCTCAGAGACCTTAACCACAGTTGCAAAGGGCACTGTCATGTTGTGTTTGAACAAATCTGAACACTGTGATGCTCTGATCTCAGCTAGACGTTTGCAAAATACAAATGATGGATAGTGTGAGAGTCTCCTGGAGCAGCTGGAGACTGTCAGAAAGCCATGGATTACACAACTTCTACTATATTTGTTCCCAGAGTAGCATCTGGAAAATGGGTGCCCAAACAATAGGGTAGGTAGAATGAGTGAATGTAATGCCTCATTTGGAGAATGCTTTTGCTATTATGCAGTTTAAATTTAAATTTAAATGCAAACTCTAAACTTAAATCCTAACAGCAGAAACAAAAAGAAACACCCCTTCAGCAGAGCTGGGAGATACTTTTATTCTTGTCTTCAGAGAAGGCAGGATGGCTCTTTTTTAAACTGCTCTTCCCACTACCATTTTTCCTTGGGTCTTTGTGAGATTAGTTTGATTTCATGTTTTTGCAATACCAGGCATTAGGCACTTGCACAGCTGGACACCATCTCCCCTCTGTCACCTTTAGGCTGATTCTAGCTGGCAACAATAAACTGGAGAAGCATTCTGTGCATATATTCAAGGCAGAATTATCTTTCTTTTCCTTGAGCCCCACAGGTAGGTAACTGTATCATGGGGGGAGGTAATCTGGCAGAAAAGCAAATGCATGCTGTCTTCTACTAAGGTTGGTTGCTGGCTGAGTGCACACAAGTGAACACTGAGAGGGAGACAGGAGTCTTTCCATAGTGTTTTTCTCCTTTAAGACAGTTGGGTCTGATTCAAATGTTCTGCTACGCTTCTGGAGATGTCAATCCAACAGCATGGGGGTGGGGAAGGGGCACCCCAGGAAATCAAAGCAAACTCAATTATCTATCTGCTGACAATGACAAAACCATTTCATTCCTCAGCTCTTCACAGAATGTGAGGGGGGAAAAATTAAAAGCGTGAACATTTTTAATGAGTGCAATTATTGAATCATCAGTCACACAGTCCATCTGCTTCAGAGTGTTCCAGTGACTAGAGAAAGACTGAAATACTGCATTGCCTTTTTGCATTCATATAATGATATAAATGTTCTTTAAAGAAAAGTTAATGATATTCATATATCATGCCCATCACTTTCAGTAACTTGCAGCTCCCCTTTCACTTACATCATTTTATTAATCACTAATTTTGAATTTTGACACTAAGGTGGTGGAAATATCTTGGCAGATGCATGGCTAACAGCTAACCCCATGACATTAAATACAGAATCATGTAATATTCAATTGGAGAGATAAACTAATGTAAAATTTATCTCAAAGGTCCCATTTAGCCTAGAGTTTAGTGAGCAAAATAAACTTCACACCGCAGTAAAAAAAAAAAAAAGGAGGGGGAGTTTAGATTTAAAATTCCTTTCCTCCAGTGCTATCAATCCACTTGGTACACAGATCTGAGTGTGAAAGCATGCAGGAAAGAGCCAAAACTTATTCAATAGAGTTTGAAAACCTTTGCAAATAGTCAGGACAGATAGAGGAGGAAAGGTTCCGATAAATGCCTTAACTTGAGGAATTGTGATGGAACTATAAATCTGTTTTGGCTGTGGTATCCTAAAATCTATCCCAGAATGGCAGGGAAGGTAAAGATTTGGATCTGAAACTACTAACAGACTTTGCTATATGCTAGCTTATTATGCTGGGGGTTGTGCTACAAACGTGTGGCGGAATAAAAAGGATGATTTTGTGCAAGGAATGTTTTCTGGAATTGCAAATAAATGCCACATTCTGTAGAGATAGCCTTTGCCTAGCTCTTTTCAGCCTTCCTCTGCAATACCCAGCTGAGAATTGTCCAGATACAGTAATGTGCACAACTATGAGACATATTATTTGAGAAATTTCTGACTTTGCTATAGGCACCAGCATCAGAAGATTCTAAGGTCTGAACTCTAAAAAAACTGACTTCATATTGGGGGTTGAAAATGATATACAGTAGTTTTTCTGTGAATAGCACAACAAACCAAAATAACATTTCTTATTCTCTTCCTGAATCTGGAAATTCTATTTTTTGTAACTCAGCATAGTCTGAAAACAAAGTTTAGTCTTGGAGTATGAAATTCAGAGCAACTGATGCCAATTAATGGCCCCAATAAATTAGACATTTTGAATTATGCATTGAGACTAACATAACATTAATCCTGGTATTTGAGCTAAATCCAGGAGGATTGTGTGAGTGGTGGTGAAATCTCATTATATGTTGTCTGGGATGATAAGGTGAGTTATTGTTTTTATTGTTATGTTGCCATATTCACTTCATGGAATAATTATTTATTACATTTTCAGATTAAAAATTTTATCTAAGCATTCAAGATCAAAGAAACTGGCTATAATGTTATCATGGCATCCAGGCTGTGCCTAATCAATATGCTACTAACTTTTTCCTTTTCTCCCTGTTAATGTCTAGCAAGAGCTACAGCAACAGTTTTTGCTATCGGGTAAAAAAACATTAAATAAATAATTAAGGCCTGAATTGCCAATTTGTTCTCTTTGTAGGAATGAATTAGGTACTGGATTAGTTTTCTTTTCAGTTTTAAATGTGAAGACTCACTGAACCACGTCTCTGTGAAGAAATATGGCTCCACGTTCACAGATCCATGCTTTAGTAATTTAAAAGTAGTCAGTAATCTCTTGCGTCTCTGAGAAAGTAATCAGTGACATGTAGGAGATTATTGTTAGAATCCAGTGACTGGTGCTAGATTGATTTTTTTTTTTATCCCTCCCACCAGTTTTGACAGCTCTGCTTAATGACTGACAGTAAATGGGGTTTATGCTGTGTCAAGTGTTCTGGAAAGGGCTCTGGCAAGGAAGGTTTGGCTTATCACATTGCAACCTAAGGTCCTGATCCAGCAGACATTCAGAACAGTAAATAATGTTGCATCAGGGACTTATCCCTTTCATTTCAATGAGAGCTCTTACTTGTAAGTATGTTTAATTTCTCACGTGCAAACATTGCGCCTGTAGTTTCCTGGGAACCTCCTAGGCAGCCATCTCCTCAGTAAGCAAGGGAAGACGTCATTTAATGCCTCTTTGTATATTACTAAGTCCATCCTTGGAACAATAATTATTTGATATTTGCATCCTACCCACCAGTTAGTTAAATGCCTCACAAAATAAGTATACAGATTTTACCTTCAGTAAGGTTGAAGTCTAGAACCTAGACACAGCAAAAGAAATAAAGGAAAGAATAGACAAGAGATGGGACACAGTAACACATAATATTCTGTGACAAAGCAAAAACAAAATGGCAAAGCTTGATTTAACTGTTATGTTTTTTGTAGTCTTTAGGGCAGACTACAGGATGAGACTTTTCAGGATTAATTCAACGGAGATGAATGTGGGGCCTTGGCAAATTTGTTTGGGGACACAGTTAAAGGAATTAAAAGCAGAGGAAAAAGACAACAGAAGAACTGTATGAGGGGATGACTTGGATGTCTATGCAATCAAAAAGGGAGAGAGGAAAAAAATGGCAGAAGTGTTAAGCATTGAAGCGCCCAGCAGCATGGCCAAAAATTTGAACTTAAATTCTGCAGAAGTCATGTCTAAATGAGAACAGAGAAGAACTTCTCATTCTGATAACTAAAACAGGCTGTTTTTAACTGAGGGGCGTGAATCTGCTGGAAGGAGCAAAATACATGTGAAGAATGCGGTGAAAGGGAGGTTGCAGTTGTCAGGGCAAACCAAGCAAACATTTCCTACAGAGAGACAGGCACCGTCCCACCAAGTGACAGGGAGAACTGCAGCAGGAGACCATTGCTGTGACTTAGGATGAGGAGTGAGGACAGACTCAGAAATGTCTCCTAGGCTGCAAGGCTGCATAGCAGATAGTGAAGCTATTGACACCAAAATAGAGAAGGGAGTGTTCAGAAGAAAACACAAGAAGCTGAGTTTCAAACACTCTGATTTTGAGATGTCAGCGAGCAATTTAAAATGGCATGTGCATTGAGACAAGAAGAACTGGGGAGCTGCATCATATTCAGGGAAGGAGAGGGAGAGTTGAGAGTTACCAGGTTAAAAACCAGGAACACTGAAATCTGCTGAGCAGCTGAAGTAAGACCTAGTTTTGATAGAATAATGAGGGACTCATTCCTAGTCTAATGTATAAGCATGAGTTCAGATAGTGTATCAAAATGCATTTAGAAATAGTGGTTGAATTTTGCACTGAGATTTTAAGATACTTGGACTAAAAGTTGTAAAAGTACATTGAGCAACACTAAAGAACTACAAACCAAAAGCAAAACTGTTTTTCAAAACAGTTGTGGGAATTCTCTGAAGCAGTAATAACCGTTGCCTGACATGTGTTTATATGTGGCTATTTTAACACTTCGGCTGTTGCTGAGTTAGGCCAAATAAAGTTCAGTGCTTTACAAAAATATGCATACTGTAAAACTTGGCCCAAAGAGCTTGAAGACTGAAATAGCAGACAAAACGTGTATGTAAGACAAACAATCTACCTTCAAGTTGTAAGGAAGGCTACAAAATTACAAGGATGAAATCCTGGCCATATTGGCTGCAGTGGCAGACTTCATATTGATAAACACGGTATGCAAGAGCTATTAGCAATCACAGGAATCACAGCTAATCTCCTGCCTCACCATGATCACAGGTGTATTTTTGTAAGCTGTCTGGAAAATGCAGGCGGCAATAACCTGATGTTAGCTCAGTCTCTTTAATATGACTTCCAGAATTTCTCTTCAACATACCACATTTGGTCCTGACAGGAGTGCAGCTCCCACTGATTGCTGGATTCAGTGTAGTCAATTATTTTTTTGTCAAAATGAGTTTTCATTAAAAAAACCCAAACACCCTCACTAAAATCACTTGTTATCCAAAGTTAACTACTAGGAATGGCCTATGGTAAAAAAACTTTTACAAAGTACAGTGGCAATCAACTCAGAGTGGTTTACTGCTACAGTAAACTTTAATGCCAGCAATATTTTCTGCATATGTTAGTGTCAGAAGCACATTTTGGATAGACATCACTGAAAAATTGTCAAAAGAACATTTCTAAGGCATCCTGGGATCAGACATGTTTTTATATGTTTTTAATTTCTGGCTTTGCCTAAACAATGACCTTTTTTTTTTCAGTAACTTATAATACAGAAAAGCAGTAACATATAATGCATAGATCACCTCTGACATACCAGTGAATTTGACAGCAGAGTAATATTTATAGAAATGGGGGAGAGGGAAGGGAGAAAAAGAGGGGGGAAAAAAGTAATTTTTTTTTTGTACTGTAAAGAAAGGAATAGAGAACGTTAACAAAGAATATAATTTAATACCTAATCAATTTACTGATTGGATTTTTCCGTGAGATTAACTTTGAGTCCAGAATGAATTGCACTGATCTTGGAAGCTGCTATAATGACCAGCAAGCAGTAGTATGAGGCTGTAGTGGTATAAAAATAGTAATGTCAGAGACTTCAAACAGCTGCAGTAGTTAATTAAATGTGTTCAAATAACATTATGGTTGGACATAAACTCACAAAAACAGGGAAATTTTGAGGTGAGCCTGCCAGACCACTGGCTGACCGTCTTCGTGTGCTAATGCTATGCAACAGGCTCTCCTCCCAGGGCCCCAAAACACCACATGGGGACAAATTGTGCCCTCCAAAGAACATGTATGACTCCTTTCAATTTCTGCGACTTTGTTGTATGTGTTTTTAAGATGATCAGTATTTGTGTCTGGGCATCTCAGGCTTTTAAAAAAAACATACTGTGTCTGTGGGCCATCACCGAACTATGCTTGGCTCAGGAAAGGCAGCGGGCAAAACTGGCTCTTGGGATGTGTCTGCACTTTGATCCAGGGCAATGGAGCACACCACAAAAAAAGAACCAAGCACATGCAGCTGTGCTTTGGCCACTCCTCCTTCATCCACAGACCTTCCCTTTGCCAGCATGAAGGAGACCTCCTGGCTGCTTTCAGCGATGCTCCCAGCAGGAAGAACAGGACCTGGCTATAAGTCCACAGCCATCATGCTGGATTTGTTATAGCTCTATATCTGCATATGACATTTTAACTGACTATAAGGTTTGTTCTTTCTTCTGTCACCCTCCCTATTTAGTCCTCTTACTTGTTACACTTCCATGGAAGAAAGTGCAGCATGTTACATTTGGGGGAATGTTATTTGCCCCAGTGTGCATGCTTTACGGTCCCGTTGTCAGACCGACCAATGGGACACTGCTCTTTGTGAGATGTACTAAAGTCACAGAGAGAGCAGAATCCCTCTGCCCCATGTCTGAACTTATGAACCTCCAGTCACTTTGGTAATTATACAGCCTGGCAAGTACAAGCTTGGGAAAGACAAAAAAAAAATCCCTAAAATACCTGGATAAGAATTACAAACTGGAGACCTGTTTGCCTGTCTCTTGCTGCAAATTCTAAAGGCAATATCCCTCACTATTTTTATTTGCTCTCAAAAACTGAGAGCATAAGCATTACATCTATTTGCAGCCTAATGAATCAGTCTCTAAAAATACAGGGAGGTGAGGGCAAGTTAACCCCAGGACCGCTATTCCTGCTAGTCTGAAGTCAGTGAATGTGGGGTGAGGTTTAGTCACAGCACTGAGCAGTGAGAGAGCCCTTCTGATCCCTGAAGCTGCCCTGAGGGGAAGCGTCCCTGGAGGTATCTGCTGGCCAATAGGAACAAGCTGAAACAGTTTCCATAAGAAATCACTAGAGGAGACCTAAAAATAATGGGGCAAGGAGTGAGGAGAAAAGTTTTCTTGCACTTAAATTTAGGACTAGAGAGACAGAAGGACAAGACAGCCTAAAGAGCGTGAAGCTCTTTCCTGGTGTGGCCTCAGATGAACTGGGAGACTTTTGTCAAGTCATTAACCACAATTTGAAGCATTAGCTGACTCTGCACACTTTGTGGAATTACAAATGAGGCAACTTTTCAGTGCCTTGCAATATGGTGGGAAGAGAAGGAAAATGACAAGGAGGATAGTTGCCAAATTTGTGAATAGAAAGAGGGGAGAGATGGTTTCAGGATGTTTGAGACTGTCACAATTGCAAGGTTTCATAGTCTCAAAGCAACTTGATGAGGAATCTACCTAAAAAAAAAAAAAAAAAGAGAGAGAGAGGAAAAGAAAAGTAAACATGTTAGAACTGATTTATAAAAAGAACATAGCAAGGACAAGACAACAGAGAGGAAATGCATTTGAAAGCAATAAAAAAAAAAAAGGTGTATCACTCATAAGTGGGGTCACTACAATTTTATTCATCAACTTTTTCATGCATAGTTCATAAGGTTAATATATACATTAGCTAGGACCCTCAAGCTCCTAAAAAGCCACTAATATTGACTTCAGTGTCACAAAAAAGGCATACTGCTGATTTCAAAAATACTTGAGACCAGCAACACAGCATTTGTCTAATAAGTGAAGAGCAGGCTGCATCAACAGATGTTAGTCAGTTAAAGTTGAGTTCTCCAGGGAAAAACTTCAGAATACAAGTTATACTTAGTCATGTTATTCTATTAATAACTACCATGGAGATGCACCCAAGTGTAATGCATTTAAACTGAATGGCATGTAATGGACCAGCTTCCACACATTTTACATAGCAGTGTCTGCAAATTACACTGCAATCATTGCCTATCTCAAATATTATGCCAGTTGAAAGTAAAAACAACTTTTGGATACCAGACACAAAGAAATTTGTGGTAGCAATGTAACTCTAAGTAATCAATATTTTCGTTTAATTCCAAGTGACACTGAGTAATTTCGCACTATTCTGCATTTTTAAATTTGAAATATGAATATATTCTTTCATTCATTTTAGATGTGAAAGCAGTTAAGTATTGCTACAGGTTATAATTTTGGTTTTTTTAATTTTTTTTTTTGCTAGCACCTCCTAGAATTATATACATTTATTTTCTAAATTTGGCACTGAAAATTGCTGAATGTTATATTTTTTTTCATCTTTGCATGATTTCCATGTTTTCTTAAAAAAACTATTTTCTACCCTAAACTGTCTCCTGGACAGCTGTGTTTTAAAAGCTTTGCAACAAGGGAGAGTAGAATTGCAATAGGAAATTTACTTTTAAATTCCCACAAAGCTACCACATTTTCCAGAAATGAGATATTTTCATTTTTCAGGAGAATCTTTTTACATGTTCCCAAACATGACTTTACAAAGGCCAACTTCTTCCCTCAGGTATATACATATAAAACTCCTTGAATTTTATTTGGAAAAGCATATCTGTATCTAAGTCCAATTTATCCCTAACTGTGTCTTAAGGGAACTTCTTTCCTTCTGATACCCTTAGTCTTCAGATTTTGCCTAAGTTATCATTTTTGTCACCTGTCTCATTTTTTATCCCAGTGAAAGTGTTGCTATTGCAACATCATATTTCCAATAGCCAGTAGCTATTTCTTCTGCCAGAACCCAATCCTTAAAAGTGATAAGTACTTCATCTCTCTGTGAACAAACTCAAAAGCAGAAAGGTCTCACATCCAGCCTAGATGTGGTTTCCAATTGTCTCTTCAGTCATTGAAGAGGCTGACCTGTTCAGCCCAGGTAGTGCAAAACTCTGATATGTTCAAGTTACGGTATTTTAGGTAGTTAGCTTGAAACCGTGCTGTTTACACACTCCAAGTTGTGTAAGGTTTCATGTGTTTTATTGCTTCTGTCTGCAGACATTCAGCATCTTCCTGGATTAAGTCCTGTACTGTTAGGCTGTGCAGGATGCTCTCCACTCTGTCATCAGCGTGAGCATTTTTGCTTGCTGAACTCATCCAGCTAAAATTTCAGAATTTTAGCTGGAGAAGAAAAAACATGATGATAGGCTGCACAACAAAAAGTGCATGTTAAAAACAAATATGTATGAACTCCCAAAAAAGCAAAGCAACTTTCAAGGATATGCTCAGAGATGCATACAATATGAATCATAAATATAAGTGTTGTAGTCTTACGCATGGCCTTATTAAATGAAGGATGAACAGTAGAGCCCCAGCCACAATGAGAGCTGTATTCAGTGTCATGCAGGACAGTACAAAGTGCTGTCCATGTAAACACCAGGGCTGGCCAATGAATATCACCAGCAGTAAGGAAAATAATAGGTGAGGTTTAATTCTGTAAACGTCCACTGTACAGCATATGTGTTATTTATTGGTATTCACGGTGCATATCTTAGTAAGGTTTTAGCACATCTTAGTAACCTTGGAGTAGACAAGAAGTAGTAACATCAAAGACATTGATTTACAATGGTGAAAAACTAGTGGAGTCTTGAAATCAACACATTCCCAGTTGGTTAACTGGTTGTCTTTCTTGCCAATGCTGTTTCTGGGTTGCTATTGTGAATTCAAACACAAAACCTTTGAATTTCTGAGGCTGGAAAATGGGAGAGCTGGGAACAATGAACTTTGCAATTTTCGCCTGGTGATGCAAGTAGCACAGGATTCCATTTGGGACAAGTCTATGAAAATCCTGCCTGGAATGACACCAAACAGTATCTATTAACTTCCCCAATTATTCAAATTCCATCTGCATCAGTAAGTGCTGTTTTCTTTGTGCAGTACTATTTCCCCCCTTTATTGCTTATAGCCTTGAAGTTTATTCATACTTTTCCTGATGAACACTGGATGTGTGTAGGTAATTTCACTTGCAGCTGTATATATGAACTAGTAAAGAAAGTATCTGCCCTCTTTTCTGATGTACGCTTTTCAGGGCAACTCTGATGACATCAAAAAGCTTCCAAAGCTCATCTTTGCTCTGATGTTAAATTTAACAGCTCTCCATCTGAGAGCTGAATTAGAGCTTTTGACTTGTTGGGTTTTTTTTAGGGGAAAGTCTATTTATGATGCCCTGAGGCAACATATATTTGTGATTCATATTTATAAATGGCAAGAATGGCCACCAAATTCAACATCATTTGATTGTAAGGAACAATCAGGTTTATGATTTTTTGCCAATATTTACTTACTTGGAGATGTGATTAGGCAAGGGCCAGTGCCTCCTTAGTATTTGAGACTGTGTTGGGCGAAAAGAATACTTTGAAGCTCACAGCATATTAATAAAGGAAAAGCTTACAGAGATTAATGTGCTTTGAAAAGGGGTATTTAAAATGCCAACATGAAAAGTCCATACCTGAAAGGTGTTTTGCTGATGCACAAACTAAGGTACAAGCTCTTCTTGATAAACCCAGTGGCTGATCACACCCCTCAGGGCTATGTATCTGCTTTTTATGTGTATGTATACACATCTATGTATGTTTATGTACCACTTGCTCTAGCAGAGCCATGGGCTCTGACATGCTCCTATTCAAAGGAATAATACATGGATGTCTGTCAGCATCTGTGTGTTCATAAGCTTGACTGGACAAGGACAGTTCCTCTCTTCTAAACTGCACTTTTTTTTTTTCCACAGTTAGACACCACTGAGAGGACAGCAGTGCCCTGCAGGCTGCCAGCCAGCCCCAGGATGTGCAAGTAGCTGTGCAAGAGCAACCTACAGCCACATTTGTTTACCAGTGTTCCAGCCTTCACGAACAATGGCAGCAACAACAGCAGCAAGGACAGCACCATTGAAAGGAAATCCAGCTGTGCTCTCAAGAGCTGGGCTGTGTTTTGCTGGAGCAGGGGAGGGTGGCCAGGAGTGTGTCTGCATGGACAACCCTGCTCCTGCTCCTGGGGGTGCACAACAGACCTCTGCATGGCCAAGTTGTAGGGCTGCGGCATGGGTGGTCCTCAAGGAGAACTCCTAGAGGAGGCAGACCATGAAGAAGGCTTGTCTATGATCTTGTTTCATTTCACGTTCCTTTTGCAAAATGAGCTAGCCTGGAGGAGCAGGCTGGCGACGCTGTGTGTTCACCTGCATGCAGGGACACCCCACAGGCAACATAGCAGGATCCTTTCTCCAACAAGATGCGAAGGTGGTTCCACTCCTGTTCTGATCTGGGGGCTTGTGGGGCTTTTCCTTGACATTTCTGCTTACTCTGTGAGAAGGAGGGGCACTTTACACTATTTTCTTCATCCCTCATATCATATAACCTACCCACCTACTGATAACTATTCTCTGCAGGTTTTTCATGAGAAATGCTGAAGTTTCAAAATCAGACCAGTGTTGCCTTGTCTCTCAGCTCTGATTAGGTCAAAGTAATTCTGGCTAAAATAAACTTTGATCTCATCTTTCCTCTCCTAAAAAAAAGAAAAAAATCTGAACCTCTTCCAGATGCTGAAAATCATGCTTTCCATCACACCTTTCCTACATTATTTTGTTTGGCCCTTCTTGATTCTGAGGGGCCTGAAACAGATATTGGAATATTGCACTGAATCTGACATTTGTCATTTCTGTACCTGAAATTTCAAAAAACCCAATGTTATTCTTGAGAAATGTCCAGCCTGTTTTTTTAGAGTCTGAAGCAGTTTGCTTCTCTTTACATGCCCCTCTCAATGTCTTCTCTGTGTCTGAGCCTCCATCCCCTTGACAGTAGAAATGCCTGGTAACATGTAAGACTAAGTATCTTCAGATTTCATAGCAAATTAGCCAACTCTGCTCTCACACAGCTTTCAGTCATGTGACCTATAAACAAATAGAACTGTGTCCTTACATGCAGTTTCTTGCTTAGGGAAACTGCATTTAGTTAAGTTTCTTCTGTCTGCCTCTTTTTTCTTTTGTGGTTTTTTTTTTTTAAGAATGAGAGGAAGGGTAATGTAATTAATCCAGAGTCTGTAGGTCCAAGTTCTTATTCTCTTTTTCTTGCTAAAATTATTAATATCTTGAGATTCCATATTTCTCTATGCCTTGATTTCCCCATTTTACCAGTGGAAAAATGTAGTCTACTACCTTAAACTACCTCTGGAATTTATTGATGGCAAATGGATCCAGATAGGGAAAGAAGTGGTATAGGTATATAGCACAATCAAAGATGTGGAACATTGCTTTAAGAGATACTTAAGGAAACCAGATGTTTTCCATCATCTTTCACTGTAAATATATAATAGACTCTCCACCAAAACAAAAAGTGTCAAAAATATCCAGTAGCTTAATCTGTATCTTAAAAAATGTTTTTCCTGTTTGGCAGGTGAGGGAATAGTAGGAAATTTATCAGTTCCCTCCTTGGCTCTAAAAACTAACTCACAGCACTGAAAAGTAAATATTTCTACTTGCTACATAATAATTTACTATTGATTGATCATTAGGAAAAAAACCTTTTGACTTCAAGGTCCAGTGGGAATATTGGAGATAAATCAAGCTGTCATGCCTGTGAAATTAAAATAGGTTAAGGTTATTAATATGAAATAATTAATCAATTGGTAATAAACATCCCACCATCATCAAACTTGAAAAAAATGTTCTGAATGTTCAGGATGATTACTGTCGCTAGCTGTATTAGATATTTAGAACAGTTTTTCCAACGTTTAACAACAATATCTAACTTGTTTAATGTTTAATACCAATTAGAGCTGAATAATGAGACAAATCCTACTTAATAATAATAAAGTGTAATTGCACATTTATTACCACTGTAATTTTAAATAATAAAGTAACAAGGTTTATCTTATAGCTTTACCTTTTAAATCAGAGAGACTCTTGTAATAATCAATATTTAATTAACTTAACAATTACTCACAATAACTGTCTCTTAAATGTGAGTTAAAAGCCTCTTTGAGGCATTTTAAGCATTACTCATTCCTGTGGTTAGGTCAGTTTAACGCTAATGAATAGCTATATATTATTTGTACAATCATATGAAGGAAACCCTTCTTTTTTTTTTTTTTTTTTTTTTTTTAGAATATTAGGAAAACCTACTTATATTAAAAAAAATAATTTTTGCCTAACATTTTTTTCAAATATTTCATTACTTTGCTATATGGACAATGTTAACTTACACTACCCAGTGATGAAATTTCTTTTTAACTTGCATCTGTATTTACAACATATAGTTTTCTGAAATTCGCTGAGTGAATTGACATGATACATATATTCCTTAAATAACAGAAAGTATTAATAGAAGCCCTCACCTCTTACATTTTTTACTGAGTTCAGCAAGTACTTACCTAAGTGCAAATCTCTGGGGTTGATTCATCAGCTTCCTAATAAATAATGTCACTTTAATAGATAATGTCCCTGCTGAATAAGGGACACTACTTTGTCAGTCATAAGCTAAAGAAGAAAGTAAATTTAAAATATATTTTTAGAGAAGATTCTTAGTAGCATAACAGTGCTCTGTGAAGGCTGTTTTCCTCAGTTCTTCTGGGATTTGTAACCTAACCCACAGATGAGATTTGCAGCAGTTCATAGCTTTTCAGATTAAATTTAAGTCTCAACACTGCATAAAACTGGAGCCTTGAACTCAAGTTTACATGATCATTTTATAATAAAACTGTGAATTTTCTGTATGTCCTTATTCCCTCTAATAATCTTCCAACTTCCTCCTACCTGAAGCAAACTTCTAGGAGAAGGCTGTCTTCCATTTGTACATACCAGCAGTAGCTGATGCCCTGGGACTTCCTGGGCCCCAAGATTTGAAAACATCTGGTTTGAGTGGGCACAACAGAAACTCCAAGGAAGGTCTGTTCAATAAATTTCATAGAATCATAGAATCATAGAATAGTTTGGGTTGGAAGGGACCTCTAAAGGTCATCTAGTCCAACCCCCCTGCTGTGGGCAGGGATATCTTCAACTAGATCAGGTTGCTCAGAGCCCTGTCCAACCTGATCTTGAATGTTTCCATTCAAGGAAACGTTTGTCCTGTCGCAACAGGCCCTGCTAAAAAGTCTGCCACCATCTTTTTTATAAGCCCCCTTTAAGTACTGATAGGCTGCAAGAAGGTCTTCCCAAAGCCTTCTCTTCTCTAGGCTGAACAACCCCAACTCTCTCAGCATTTCTTCATAGCAGAGGTGTTCCATCCCTCTGATCATTTTTGTGGACCTCTCCTGGACCTTCTCCGACAGGTCTGTGTCTTTCTTATGCTGAGGGCTCCAGAGCTGGACGCAGTACTGCAGGTGGGGTCTCACCAGAGCAGAGTAGAGGGGCAGAATCACCTCCCTCGACCAGCTGGCCACGCTTCTTTGTATGCAGCCCAGGATACGGTTGGCCTTCTGGGCTGCGGGCGCACATTGCTGGCTCATGTCCAGCTTTTCATCCATCAGTACCCCCAAGTCCTTCTCGGCAGGGCTGCTCTCAATCCCTTAATTTGCTTGAATTTGGTGTTGTTGCCTTTTTTTTTTTTAAAGCTAAAGTCTCCCCAACATTTATTTGCAGAATCTGATGGAATCTGGGACATACCAAGCTTGGAGACCATCCAGGCCGTAGAGAAGGGAATCTTTTTGGTCTTTTCCACTATATTGGAAGCAGGCAAAATCTACAACAAGGCTCAGCAGAGATTGAGACACAGGTGTATGAAGGGAACTGAGAAGGAAGAGGAAGGTGCCAAGAAGCTTCAAAAGATATGGTGACATAAACAAAAGTTGAAAACTGACAAATGAGCACATCGGCCTACATTTAGCAGGAACATCTATGCGGATGGACAAAAAGATGAAGTATGTCAGAACAAAAACTATTTTCAGAATGTCAGGGAAGATGCTCTGAGAAGACATTTGTGATGGCATCTGAAACCAGTTGAGTTAAACCTGGTCTGTATTTCACTGAGCTTTCTTAGCCCAGTAGACTTATGCAAAAAATGTCCCTACTACCTCAGATTCATTGCCTGGTAGGAAAAATAATTGACTGACCTTCAAGGAGAAAATAAACAGGTGGTTGTAGTGGCTTGCACAGGGTAAGGAAAAGACAGGGTAGGTGATTTAAAAATAGGTTCAGATAAGCAGAGGAAGCCGATGGTAAACCACAGGTGAGAATGACATGGTTTGCTTTCCCCATATTGCAGAACATCATCTTGGACTTACTTAAAGTTTAGAGGCAGGATTTAGGAAGATCATAAAAGTAAAATTTTTGTCATTGACAGGGTAAAAATGATTACACTTTTTAATGGTACCAGCAGTTAAGCTTCAGTAAACCACAGGAAAATATTGGACCAGTTTCTGAAAGAAAATGTGCTTCATAACTGGGCTGAGGACAAACTAAATAAATTACAGATTTAAGCAATGATGTTACAGTTAGGCACCTAATCCTTAGAAAAGATTTCTTAGGATCCCTGTCGTGAAAACCCTCCAATTACGTGACTGGTAGACGTGCAAGTTCTGGTCTTACCCAAGACTGTCTGTTGCTACTGTTAAAATCAATTGTGGGCTTTTTTTTATGAAGGAGGAACCAGATGTCTTTTCAGCACCTGATAATGGTGCAAGAGAATCCTTTTCCACAGGTCCACCTGTATTTTATTATGCTGGACAATCAGAACTTTGGCTACGAAAGCAAAACTTAAATAAACCTTTCCCAAGTTCATAACTAGCCCTTGAAGTGAGCTCAAGCAGTCGACCGGATTGCTCATGTGGGAATCGGCCCAAAATCCTTAATAAAGGAAAAGACTCTTCCAAGAGTCTCTGGAGATTCACCCTGCAGAATGTGGCAGAATCATAACCTGCTCTTAGGATTCTGCACACGGTTTAAAAATAAGGAGTTTTAAAGACTTTCATTCAATATCTACATGAAGTCTTCATAAAATAACAGTTTGCATCAGTTCACAGGCTTCCTAAAAAGACACTGATGGAGAGCTAATGGGGAAGAATCATTGGGGGGGGGAGAAAACTCATGGACCTAAAGTGACTGAAAAATAAAGAGTAAATCATTATTTTCCAGTGGGGAAAATACAATTAATTTCAAATATATACTTCAACTCTGAAGTTACAAAATACTTAGAAAATATAACCCTGAAAATTTTAAACTAAAAGAAACCTAATAATCTTTCCTGACACTATTACCCTATGTAATTGTTACAGAATCAGTGCACTTGGCAGTTACACACTAATGGAAGCACCTGAATGACATTCACAATCAATGATTAGCTGAAAAGCATGCTTCCTGCTGGGTCAGAAGAGTTTGTTTTGTTCTGTTTGACTGCAATATTTAAAACCTGTGACTACTGAAGCATACCCACAGCCTGTTCAGAATTAGCAAAGATAAAGAATTGTGGAGGGAAAGGGAAAGGGAAAAGGTTATTCCCCTTTTCTTTTGGTGGGGAAGAGATAGGAAAAGGAGAAAGGGAAAGAAGGGAAGGGCTGACTTCTGGAGTAAATGTTATCTCAGTAGAGTGTGAAGGATTTTCCAAGGAGGTATATTTAGCAAACAGGATACTGGTCTGTTAGCTGTTTGGAAAAGAAAACATAGGCGAGAGATACCTGTGAAAAGTTACATAGTGCGTCCCTTTCCTTGGTAGCGTCTTACCCAGAGGTCTATGTGAAATGAAGTTTAAAAATCAATTAACTGCATCTTCTATAATATTATCCAAGTTAATTATGTACAAAGCACACACAAGCACATAAAGCAAGCTATAAAAGAAAAAAAAAAAGAAAGGAAAGAAGAAAGCCTGAGACTCATGCCTACTTAGAACAGACCACAAAAGCCCAGGGGAAATACAACCTTCAAATGGATATTCCCCCTCCCCCACTCCCCCTCATCTTTTGCTGTGCTGCAAAATTTTAATATCTCATCAAGTATATAGCAGCCATAAACTACTGTCCCTTTTTATGTAGTTTCAGATGCAAGAAGGAGCACATTCTTTATAATGACCTAAACCTATCAAATGAAATAACGCTTTGGGATGATGAACTCTAAATTATGAGTGATTATTTCTAAATTCATTACAACTTTGTTTGACATTTTTATTGCTGCCTTAACTTCTTCCAGCCAAGCCACAGAAGTTATTACTCATGATATAAACAGTACAGCAATTAGGAAAAAAGATTTTCCAGGTTTGCACTCTAGCTGTTTGGCTTCCAAACTAAGATGACTGAGCCAGTTATGGGGATGTCACTGAAGCAAACATCAGCATCAAAAACACAAAAATAAAATAAAGTTTATCATATGTTTTGCACTCCAGAAACTTAATACATTTCTCAGACATTAAGCAATTAAAATGCACAACAAGCTGTTGACGAAAGTATTATTAGCTCCATTTTACAGATGGAAGAAAAATGTCAGGAACTGAGTCATGTCACAGAACAGACAGCCCTTTAATACATCAGAAAGACATCAGTCTGTAGTGATAGCAAAGGTAGAGGTATTTGACAATGAGCAGCCAAGAGATTTGGGGGGTTGGTGGTACACTGTGGGTTTTGCAATTGTGTACAATTGTGTGGATATAAATAATGATTTAGGTGAGGACCTGAAGGGAAGAGCGCTGTCTCACCTTGACTGAGGGCACAGTCGCAACAGCAGACTGATCTCCATGCCTCAGTGGAGTTCTGCTCAGCTCAGTAACGAAGGCAGAGCACATTTGTCTTCATTTGCTGCAAGAGAAATCCTACTCTTCTGCTCTGACATTTGGATCAGGTCCTAAGGTAGGATGAAGTCTGAGCTTCACACTTCCCACTCATCTACACAGAAAAAAATACATTTGACTGGTGGGAAAAGGATGACAGGAGAGTGCAGGGGTGTGATAACATTTGTAGAATTGTACTCAAGTAAGGTCGTGTACTTAGAGCTAGGCTTCCAGGCATCGGTCTGTTGGGATCTCCTACATGACTGACTGAATGTGTTTTGAGGCTTTTTGGCCTTCTTCTAACAAATCAGGTATTGGCCATTCCCTGAGGCAGGACATTCATCACATTTGGCAAATCCTGTGTTCCTCTGATCTCTCCCTCTGGTATGGTTTGCAATTAAGTACCTACAAAAATTTTCAAACTGAAGCCAAGAAAAATTCAAGAAAATGATGAATGCTGAAAGAGACAGGACACCAATTTTGCTGAGGAAGGCATTACTCTAAATAGAGTCACAGTAACTAGTAAAGCTAGTCTAACACAAATGACCAGCATACATGTACTATTTGCCAAATACTTTCTTTTCATCTAGCATATTCAACAAAGAAAGAGCTGAGTTTTAGGTTGGTTTTTTGGTTTGTTTTTTTTTAAAGGAGGATATTTTTCTGTGGACTAAACTGTTAACAAACACCCATAACATCATCGACTGCAGAAGTTTATCTTTAAACATCTGTTGTTCTTTCATTGAGTTGGTGGCAGTACCAGCACTGAATAGCATAGCTTGTACTGGTTTATTCAATAGCAGATTTCTGCTCAAGCCCCTCCATTTGCCTGGCTAAGAGTCTTCGGGGTCTCTTCACAGGAGCACAGCAGCCTTTGCTACTCCAGACACATTTACTCACCCTCCCTTGTAGGGGCAGATGGTGCAAGACCAGCTTATCTGAATCACTCTTTATGACCCTTCTCAGACTTACTTTTTTTGTTCACATGCGCTTCTAACAATAGCTTTGCTTGGGCACTCTGCCTGGAAAGTTCGAGCCTCCGCCTGACAGCCGCACACTGTTACACATTTCGTCTCATGTGCCAGGACGTGTCTGACAAGAAAATGGACAGATGAACTTCCTCAAACTACTCCCCAGTACCTGATTGCCAGCCCTTTATCACCCACCCAGAAACCCAAGAAGGTGGCAGAAGAGGTGAGAGGCCGTGCAGCAAAAACATAAAATTAAGCCTGCAGCTAAGGGATATACAGCCCCTCTGCTCCTCAGCAGTATCCAGCACCATTACAGTAGGTAATGTCCAGTAGTGCTCCTGAGAGGTACTTGTGCACTGAAACTCACCTTCTGTCTTTTGGCATAAACTCACAGAGCTTGGGAGGACCAGCCAGGAGGCACAAAGTAATTTTACCTCCTGGGTCTGTAATTTCTATGGGAAAATGCTGATATGTGAGGTAATTCTCCTGCTGATTAAGTTCACCTTATAAGGTATCAGATCCCCTCTGTGTATCTTGAGTACTCGATCTGCATATGGCCTGCTTTTATTAATATGTAATCATTGATCAGCCCATGAAAGATCAATACTCCACACCTCAGTGAAATGTTTCTTTAAAGAAACGTTAAGGATCTGAAGTATGCCAGAGAAACTATAGACTTCAGCAATGAAACACCCTCCTGTGTATGCTGCTGCTAATGATATTCGTTTCAGTGAACATGAGCACCATGAGTCAGTCTCTTTCTCTGTCCTTCCCTCTCCTAACACCGCATCTCTTCATCAATGTAAATGTTTTGCATAACGGTAGGGCCAAGTTTTACCTTAGGTGAACAAAAAAAAAGACGCAATAAAATGGCCTATACTTGGCCTTGGAAAATGCCAGGAACGCAATACTCTTGAAAAACAGAAAGTCAGAAATCTGTTCAAGTGTCTAAATACTGATTTAGAAAAGCAAACATTTGGCAGTGATATTCGTATTAAACAACTATTCTCTATCGGTTTTTAGTTCTTAACTTTGTTTCCTGTTCAACCTTAAACAACAACTTTTTGCATTCGGATTGCATCTTATTTTTTCCCTGGGCACTGTACTTGTGATGGGAATTTGCTGTTATTAATATTGTATTACCAGTTTCCTTAATCAAATGCTGTTTTATTTATTCCCTGCTCAGGATGAGATTAACTATAATGAAGTAGTGACCGTAACTGAGCTCCAAGGGTCTTTGAGTCTTTCAGGCAGAGGAAAGAAGCCATTCATAAGGCTATAAATATCTAAACATGGAGTATTAGGAAATTTTTAGGGTCCATTAAATCTCTTTTCAGTGACTTGAGGCAGACGTTGCTTGATACATCACTGATAGATTAGTTGCCTTCTTAATGCTAAGCAACTGTGGAAGGCTTTTCATGATCCTGCCACAAAAGTTGCAGCCAGATCTCTGTCTGACTAATGTCTGAACTCTGCTGTAGGACTTGGCTGGGCAAGAGGACTTGTAAGACCAGGAGCAGCAATGCAATAACCAGACAGCCTTAAGCCTGTCTTTGCAGTCAGTACAGTTTAAGATGGTGGGATACAAACACGCCATGCAGCAGCTTGATGATATTTTGTCTCTTGGATAGCCACAGCCATGACTTGCAGACCTCCAAACATTTCCAAGTCTAATGGTGGCTAACTATTGATTAGTTAGTTTCTGAATTCATCTCAATGTAAGTATTTTGTAATAACATTTCAGCAAATGAAACAAAACAGATTGAGCGCTTCTCAGGGACTTCCTGGTAACACGTCCCCCCAAATAGTTATGGTCTTGTGTTCATAAAACATAGAAAATTAGCTGGATTTAAAGGTACTGGGAAAATTAGTAAGTTCTGGAAGTATATGGGTCTAAACTACAAGACCTGCAGAGCCATTTCACCACAGCTTAGATAATTTACTATCATGATCCTTGTAAAAATGAGTGCAAAACCAGTATTCATATTCCTGGTCTTACAACATTTTAGGAAAACAAACATCAGAATTCTATTACAGTATCTTTTCTTAAGTCATTAACGACTGATTAAGTTCAAAAAAACTAACAAACATTGAATCTGTTTCTGTGAGGTATCAAATATTTAAGCAAGTAAGTATTTAAAAACTACTGAAGAAGAAATCCTTTATTTTTTAACTTTTTTTTCATATACTTGCCAAATCACAGAGTTAAAACTTGAAATCTTTGCTGAGGTTTCATAAGAGCTTTTCTCAGATAAAAATTACTGCAAGACAGAGTGAGTTTAGATATCAAGATTTGGTGCAATAATTGCTCATTTGCTACAAGTCTTCCATCCATAAAAATGAATTAGCAGGTTCTCAAGTTTGTCAGACTGAACAAAAGTGTACATGCTTTGCATCTGCATAGAGCTGCAGTTCTTAATATACCTAAACAAATTGGACACATACAAATGTATGCACTTATCTTTCCATGAATGCTTTAAAAAATCTGGCCCTTTAATGCAGAAAATTTGAACCAGACTGCCTGATGTTTGAAAGACTAGAAAGAGGGTTTTTGGTTGTTGTTTTTCCTTCATTTCACAAGCACAATATAATTTCTGCAGTATTTTTAGTCTCCATATTCCAGATGCTTACTATTATGCATCACATCAAACAGATATGTTCTCCTTGCAAGGGGAAACTGAACTTGTGGTATGTGAAAATTTCTAAAGCACTACACATAATAAATACAATTTACAGAACACTCAGTTTATTTTGGGAGAAAAATAATCCAAGGTAAGAGGCCGTGGAAGAAGACAGGAGTGTGGATGAGAATTCACAATCTGGTATCCACCCAAAAGCCTAGATAAATACTTCCTAAATTGCATGAAAATGCCGTTTATTTCATTAAATTAAACTGATTTCACCCAGGCTTCTGTGCCCAAGACTTGCACATAATAACTGTCTTGTGGATAAAAGGTAAATAATCAGCTGCTTTTCCTTCCATCTGAGGAAGGACTTGCTTTCTGCAGCAAGGATTCAGCTCTAGTAGTAGTGATTAGGCAGCACTATTACCCGGGCGGTCCATGGCTGACAACAACATGCATCAGTGCAAAAGCAGCAGTAATAACCACATCATTTCATTGAGAAGGGAAAGCTGGTGTTGGCAGATAAGTGACAGAAAGTTCTACTTTTTGTTTAAATGCTTTGAATGAAAAGTCCAAAGAAAGAGCAAGACTGCAAATACAGAGTTTTAAGGCACTATTAGTGAAATAAAAATACAAAATTCGTGTGTGCTCATGCACCGCTGCTTACAATAGGTGAGAAGAGTTCACACAGATCCCACAGATCCCTTCTCTTCAAACTGCAGTAAGTGTAGTGTCTAAGAACACAGGGTGAGCTAATGAAACTTTTACATACTTTCTGTTGTTGTCTCCATAGGCTTAGGAAAGATCACTGGGAATGAACAGTTCTCTAGTTGTTATACAAATTGCACACGGTAACTTTGCTTTTGCAGAGGCTCCAAGCGCCAGTGTCTAGGGTAAGTTTTGCTTGGCCCTCTGTTTCACAGGGTGGGCATCGTTATGTCTCAGAGGAGACTGACAATATCACAAAACATAAGTGCACAATGTTCATTTTGGAAGATATCCTATGGTGGCAATGATACAGTTTTTAAAAAAGGGAAAAAATTCTTAACAAGACCACTATAATTTCACATGCACATGGTAGTCACAGAATGGAAGGCCATTCTTTCTGCTGCCATGGAAAACAACAGAAACGAAAAAAAGCTGTTTATATCAGCATTATAGTGAAAAATGGACCAAATCCAGGCCTTTAATACAAACTGTCTACATGTTCATCCTTAAAAACCTGTTGTTTGTCTTCTGAAAACTATTTCATTTTACATCCATACTTTCAGTAATCGAATTATTTCCTAGAATATTTTAGGTTATATTTGCTGAAGGAGGAGAAAAAAGAATAGGGGGCATAAGACTGTGAAAGAGAGAAAAGAAACTATAAAATTTACTACATGTATTTGCCCAAACCATGTTAACTAACACAATATCTTACAAAGGGAAAATGTATAAAAGCTGGGATTAGATATACTCTATTTACATCCTACAGGACAGCTAAGTCTGTATAATTATATACGTTATTTGAAATGTTATTTATTATCTTTTCCTAATATTTTTTTTTCTTTTCTAACTCATTCAGCTTTACTTTGATTTCATTTTCTTTTGCACATGCCCAGCCCTTCCCATTTCCAACCATGTTTTTATGAGAATATATGGTTATTAGTACACACTCCCTGCCGGCTCTGCCTGCAGGCTGTTGCCAGAAGGCAAATATTTGTTGTCCATGAGTAATGAACTATATCTTTGAAATAAAATATGCAAAAACCCCTTTCTTGGGATGTGTTTAAAAACAGTCTTAATGGCATTTTAATTCTTCTGCTACAATTGCTCAAGTCAAAAGAAGACTGAATTAATTAAATTGAAAAAAATTCTTAGAATTTCTCAGCTATGCAATCCTGCAGATAAATTCTTCTTTTTCCTATATCATACCTTTACTAAACATCTTGAAACAGTTCTCATTCTATACAATAGAATCATTTGCATGCATTATATTGATGGAGAATTTTGTTTGTGAATTCACATAAAGATTGTTTTTTTCTATGAGTACATTACCTGAATGCTTTAAAAATGTTGGATTTAGTTATATATATGTATGTATATATTCACAATGCAAACTGTGATTCTAAAGAAAGAAAGAAGTGCACATTTTCTCTGGCTTCAAAAATAGAACAGCTTAACATCTGAATTTTACTTTTCCACCTACTTTTTATTCCTTCCTGGGGGAAAAAAAGGAAGGTGGGCCAAGTGAGGCTGAAGATAAATAAATAATCCATGACTTCTGGAGAATATTTATTTGAATTAAACTCTCCAAGAATGGAAGACTTAGGCAGAATACTTTGAAGTTTAGGTGTAAGACTTCCAAGAAAGGCTGTACAGGTTTCAGAGTCTGTATTGGTCATGAGTGTGAATATTATTATAATATCTGATAGCAGTCAAGAAGACATGACTCATTATCCACATAGTATATTTAACATCTACCTTAACTTAGCTCATATAAAAGACATCGCAAGTCCTGCTCAGCTTTGTGTGTTGGATGCCTAGCAATTCACACATACAAGTACACAGTAAAGGCAATTACACTTACAGGTCTGGGTCCATAAGCTGTCTGTCACTTTCAGTAAAGCTGTCTCTCTTGAAATGTGCTAAGGTACCCAAGCCTAATTCAGGTAGTCAGCAAACTGCAACATCTGCCAGCTAAGGAATATGTCACTGCCTGATGTAACCACATCCACCATCTTCCTTTCAGATTTGATGTCAGCTGAACACATAGGTACCAAATGTCTGAAAGAAAAAAAGAAAAGCCTGGAAGACAAGAAGGGGGGAGTGGCAGTGTGCACATTCTGATTAATACAGGTTCTCACTCACTGCTTTGTGTTATTTCAAAAACACTGGATCACAAATGCTCCTCTGTCTGTATTATTCACTAGGTATCTGGTAGAAAATAGAAACATCTGCAATGGGGAAATTATAATAATTTCTATCTTAACTGAAGCAAAAATCAGGTTATGATTTAAGAAACATCAAGTATGCCCTCAGAGCAGCCAACAGCACAATTACTGTGCTCTAGATTAAGAAAGGGTGTTGTGAACAATTGTTCACCAAGCTGGAAAATAACCTAGTGATCAACATTTTTTAAAAAAATCATTGCTGGGGTAAAAGCCACAGCTCTGAAAGCAACGTGTTAGCAAGAGAATCATGGTAAGTGAGTGAAACTGGAAATGATCAGTGCAAGTATGAGTGCATCCCACACTCAGGATCAAAAGGATACAGCTGCCTCTCTGTTATATACAGACCTTTTGCTTTTATGATCTCACATGTGTAAGACATCATCATGCAGGATTTGCTGTCAAAGGCTCTTCCCTCAAATAGGGGACTTGATTCTAAATCATGCAGAAGCCCCTTATACCAAGTAAGTGTTACAAATTACACTGTCTAGGCCCGCATGGTCCTTGCAATCTGTTCTCTTATAAAGATCCTTTATACTACCAAACACTTGTTAAGAGGCTTTTACATAAAAAAGGCATTTATGGTTCATTTAATTAATGCAGAAATATGCAAATGTGTTTTGAGACAGGTGAATGTCCAAAATACAGGGCAAGTAGCAAGTCAGTTGCCACCTTTTGCAGTCCCGGGTAACTCTGGGAGACCTCTCTCAGAAGAAGTGGCACCTCCTGGAGCTCCATCATAGTGTTAATAATGTGTGCAGTGTATCCCCTCCTCATTGCTCAGAAACAGACACTGGAGAGTCAGTGGGGGGTGTGCTGTTCCCTGATTGATTTGAGCCCCGGTCTCCCCACAGGGAAGGAGCTGGCTGTCCCAGCATTGCTGAGGTGGCTACCTTCTTTAGTCCATGGCTACACACATGGTCACACCTAGAGGTGATGAGTGTGTCCCCAGAAATGGGGTTGGGCGGTTGTTCAGCTAAATCTGGCCACTCTTCCGAACACTTTGAGGCAAAAGAATCATGGGGAAAATCCCACTGCAACAATGTCAGTAATGAGAACTTTTTTTTTATTATTCTTTCTTACCTACTTGATCATGAAGACTGCAGAAAGCCGTGAATTTTGCCTCAAGATAGCTGTACTTCCATTTCTAATTTCATCTTGGTCTGGAGTCAGGGTGATCTAAGCGTAACACTTTGTGGCTAAGTAGGTAAATTGTTTTTACAGACTTCTGAACCATTTCAACCCTTTCTCTCTAGGCTTTATAAAACTGTTAACATTACTAACAACGGCAATATGCATGACCATGAATGTCACTCATGATTCCTTTTTTTTTGGTAACTTTTTTCTTTTTATATATTTAATGCATAGGCTTGTTTACTTTTAGGGGTACAGACTCAGAAATAAATGAATGTGGCTGCCTGTCAAATATTATTTTTACAGATAAGACATTTTTCTGTTCTGATGCTTTGAGGCCTAAATGTATAAGTGCAATGAGAAAAGATGTAAATGCCCCAGCTGAGGTAAGGACCCAAACGAGAGCACATGATTCTCAAAGGTTTTTGGTAGTGGTTTCAGTTGCTGTTCATTCAATCCATGTTCCCCTGGACTGTATATGGCAAAAGTGAACTAGAGGTAGAAGGTTTATATTCTTAGAGAAAGGTCTGAAGGTAAAAGTCCTTCTGCTGCTATAATCAGTCTAGAGGGGCTGATTATATTCCCACAGCTCACCCCTGCTTACTTTCTCTTAGCTCCCTTCTGTGTTCTTTGTGGAGAAGATGCCACATGTATCTTTAATATAACTCCTGGTGCTGTAGTAAAACATCCTGTGGGTTAATTTCTCTAATCCTCTAAGCAGGAGGCTTAACAGCTGGAGCTCATCATGTCCTCCTTTTATGCTGATTCAGTGGTCAGCAGAAAATATGATGATTCCCAGATGTTCACACTTGGTAGACTCAACAGACTTGAGAGGAATACAGGAGAAATCAGTGACAGGTGGTTTTTTTCTTGCCACCGTAAGGTGCACAGAGGAAAAGGAGGACACATTTTTAAAGGAAATAGGTGTTTGGGGGGCTTCCAGGTAGTTACAGAATCTTTGTTCTCTCATGCTGAGATCCAGATAGGGCAATGTGACACTGCATAGATTTAACACATAGTTGACCACATTTGGTATGTGTTTATTACAGCATTTTTTACTTTGATTTGTTAACAAAATCCAAACCTCCCTTTCAATAATACCAATTTATACCAGCAATACAGTATTCTGGTATAAGGCAATAAGTATATTCAAAGTCTGAATGATTAAATTTTTACTGTTGTAGACTGGCAGCTCTCAAATGACTGCACACTGAAGATTGATGATAGCCAAATGAATCAGATTGGCTAAATACAGAGGTGGTGGCATAATTGCTTGGTTTTGAACTGGGTCACTAGCTCTTGAAGTTGAAAATTAAAGGATGCAGCACTTCTGTGGCTAAGAAGGCATGTTGGATACTTGTTGGTCTGTTCACTGGGTTTCTATGTTGTGTGCACAATTAATTCTTGGGGAGAAAATTCAACTATTTCCTCTTCCAAAGAGTTACGGAAGTGTTTTTAGTACAAAGTAGAGCAGCTGACGCAGGAAAGACACCATGCTCCTGGTAATGTCCTTCGCCTGATTAGCTGTTTGGCAGGGATATAGAGGACTCTGGTCTGAATCAGGCTTAAGTAAGGACACACATCTGAGCCAAGCGTTCTTACTACAGGGAAAGATGCTGTTTGGCAGCATAACCTCTCTTGAAAACAGTGATTTTCTTTCAGCTATCTCTTGGCTGGTCAGATAAAGATCTTTTGGTCAGATAGTGTGCTTGACTGTCATATTCTTGATAACTTGATGAGTGTCTTGCTTAGCTAGTGCCTAAGAGACCAGGGTCTGAGATCTCCCAAATAATGATTTGTGCCAAAAATTATGGATCCCAGAGGAAGACCCTACCTCTCAATTAGGTCCCAAAAGCCTGTTGGTTTGGTCATCCCTTGTAAGATGTCTGATCAGGCAGAGTGCAGGAAGCAATTATAGCTTTTCAGGTTAGTATTAAACACGCACGCCGCCACCTTGTTGAGGAATAGCTTTTCAACACAGAATAGATGAGTAAGAGCACAACAGAGAATCCCAAAGCTAACTTGTGATTTGAATATACATCAGAGAAAAAAATGGGATAATGAAAATTCATCAAGCCATGATTAGTATCCCACGTCCAAGACAAATAGCTGAATCCATAATGCTTCAGGTTATCATCTGAACTGGAGTCAGGAGTATATCCTATTTTTTTCTGCATACAGAGGAATGCCAGACCTGCAGTGCTCATCCAATCATAGCCTCTGAACTACAAGGGTCTCATCTGCTTGGTGCAACATACCTTTCTCTCCCTCACAAACTATTAGTCACATGAAGTTATTGTGGTGAGTCCTTCACAGCAAAGGATGGTGTCATGGTGTGGGTGGATGAGTCAAGCTCGGTGGGTGAGCAGATGACTATTAGTTCACACAAAGTAGGAAATCTCTCCACAGGAAGAGTAAGAAAAACACACTGCCTTACAACAGCATGGTGGCTAAGTTTCACAGCATTGCTTTTTCTAATTTCAACAAGGTATTTAAAGCCCATCTTCTCCACCGGTCTGAAGCATACTGTGTGCACCTCTCTTTCTCTCTCCTTTCAGCTCCTTTCCTTGGAATTAACAAAATTCCACCTGCACAGAGTGAGAAAAGTGAGTGAGATGTGCAGCTTAGCCAATGTTTGGGACAATCCTGCAAGACCTTTTTCCTTTTGCCCAGGAAAGACTGGATATCTGGGATCCAGCTGCTACCAAACAGAGCAGGTTGAACACATAGAACAAATTCATGGTACCTAGCTGTAGCATCCTAATAGGTGATAATAGGAAGGACTGAGGAGATAGAATCCCTTTCACAGCAAGCACTGAACATTGTCTTCCAGTAGATTATACAGCAACAATCAACTGACTCTGGTCATAATTTTAGTCTGATTTCCAAGATCAAGTAATGTATGTTGAAACTTAAACGCACAGAGTTTCCTTTAAGGTCAAGTAATTGCTCTCACTGCAAGTCTCTTCTTTAGTAACAAGAGCACTATATCTGGGTGCCACTTCAAATGAAACAACCCAATTAGCCAACCCAACATAAACTTCTAGCATCTTCCAGTTACAGAAACCACTGTGACCAAAGAAAACATAGGCAGGCTGTGCAATAGATAGTGGCCTATCTAGCCCATCAGAAATGACCTGACAACCATTTCATCATGCAGCATGACCCTACCCCACTCTCAGGATCTGGCAGTAGAAGAATGGTCCTTTTTTTCTTGCTGTTCTGAAGCATGTGTGCTCTCCATATGTGGTTAAAATGACCTAGACTTGCCCTTGAGCTCCAAGCATTCCCCATTCTATCTTCTACCTCCTTTTTTTTTTTTTTTGACATTTCCCCAAGGCTAGACACACATTAATCCTTACAAGCATTCTGACCTTGTTTTTATTAAAATGCTTTCTGGAGAGGTAATCTTCATTTCAAACTAGGACCATTTTTAAAGCTTGTGTTTCAAATGTGTTTCATTTGGCTTCCAAATTATGCTTTTTCTATTTATGTGTGTTTTACTATCAGTAATGATAACTTTTAAACAAAATGTGTTTCTGCTCTTTATTTTGTCCTTTGAAGAGAATTACTTATGTAGCTATTATACATTGTTTGGCATTCATTCATCTGAACACTGCTATGCAATACAACCTTTTGTGCAGCTGTCACTGTGACACTACCTCTCTGGGTTGTCTCCAACAACTGGTTAGCATTACCTTTCCCTTTCAAGAGCTAAGTGGATATGCTGTATTTTATTCTGACAGCTGGGCCATTTTATTTGAGCCTTATTGGACTTGATAGTTACCTTTAGGGAATGTCTTTTTCAATTGTTTATTTCCAAAGTCTTCTGTCAGTTCAGACTGTGAAACACAAATAAGAATGCTGAAATTCTTGGTACTGATGCATGCACATGGGATAACAAATGGTTGGGGCATCACTGTTCTTTGGACATTGCAGGAGGTTATTAGTATCCTATTAGAGTTCCAAAAAGAAGACGAGAGAGAAAAGTTGTTTTCAGTCTGTCTCCTGGCTACAGATCTTGAAAACTATTTTACTTTGATTAATAATTTTTTGTGTGTGTGGTGCCATTCAGGTATTCGGGACTCTACAAGCATAGTGGAAGCAATGACACAGTTCCAAACGGAGTTGTGTCCCACTGATAGCAATAAGACACAGCCCTATATAAGAAATACTGCATAGATGCTATATGGTTGTGGATGTGGCAATTACTAGCCCATATGGGCAGAATATTTTGCCACAGGAAGTTATCCAACAACAAGCACATCCAGTCTTATTTAAAACACTTTTAACGTCCTTATACTTGACATTCATAGCAAGCCTGTATGCAGTTTGAGGATTGATTTGCAAATACAAATAACTGGATGCTAACTCTGTCTTCAGTTACACAGCTGTGAATCTACCTATATATGTATTAATTTTGATGTGTATGAGTGTATTTTTTAAGCGTTCTTAATGTCACCACACAATTAGGGACTGGAATGGTAGTTTGTTCACAGGAGAATTCCTGTAAAATCCATTCAAGATAGGCAGCAATAAATGCAGCCCTAAAGGGAGGTGAGAGCCTGGCTTGAATGGCTTCTGTTTCTAAAATCTGTCAGAGAAAGCTCTTTCCAAATTAAATAGCTAAATAAATCAACTTATCCCATGGGTTTTTTCAAGGGTTATTTACAAGTAATGCACACACCTCAGTCCAGACAAATAAGGAATTCATAGAATTAATCTTTTGATTCTATTGTTTGCCCATGCTATTGCAGAGGAAATGTCAAGACAGAGAAGAGTGTTTTGGCTTTTTTTTTACCTTGACACCAAACAATGGTTTGATGTAAGGTATAAAAGACAAAGTGAAAGACAACCGTTACTTTTATAATGTGTCCTGCTAAATCTGAAACTTGCTTGCTCTTCCATCCATTCTACAGTATTTTGAGCACACACAGTTCAGACTAGAATTCTGTGCAACCCATTTTTTCTAGTTTTATGGTCCTCACAGAACTGAAGTTTGTTTTCTGTGGTTCCTGGAAAACCATGTGTCTACACCAATCCAACTGAGTGGAAGGACAACTAATTATATATTCTGAGGAGGCATTATCTGAGACTCAGATGTGAAAGTGCTAAATATACTTGGATTAGACTGATCAAAAGAGATATAGAAGAATGCAGAGTAATCCAGAGCGGTTTTATTGTCAGTCTGACAGATAAACAAGAAGACCTCTTAATCACCCATTATTCATCATTCAGTATTATTGCTGCAAGTCTTTGAAGTAATTCAAACTTTGCTTAAATCTCAATTTAAACTTTGTCATTTTTCATCATTTTTGTATCTTGTCATTCTTGAAGATGAAGTCTTGAGAAAAACAATCAAAATTATGGACTACTTTGTCAAAAATTTTATATGCACGTGAACAACAAGAAACACATCAGGAGTAGTTGTCATGGATTCACAAAGATGAATTAATGCCTGACCAACTTGATGAATTTCTGTGATGAAATGACTGGCCTGGTAGATGAGGGGAGAGCAGTGGATATTGTCTACCTAGAATTCAGCAAGGCCTTTGACAATGTCTCTCAAAAGATCCTCACTGACAAGCTGTTGATGTGTATAGGCTGGATGAGCAGACAATGAGGTGGATTGAAAATTTGCCAAACGGCTGGGCCCAAAGGATGGTGATAAGTGGAACAAAGTATACTTGGAGGCCAGTAACAAGTGGTGTACCCCAGGGGTCAATACTGGATCCAGTTCTGTTCATCTTCATTAATAATCTGAATCATGGGGAACAGTGTTCCCCTCAGCAAGTTTGCAGATGACACAAAACTGGGAAGAGTGGCTGATATGACAGAAGGTCGTGCTGCCATCCAGAGGGACCTTGACAGGTTGAAGAAGTGGGCTGACAGGAACCTCATAAAGTTCAACAAGGAGAAGTGCAAATTTCTGCACCTGGGAAGGAACAACCCCAGGCACAAGTACGTGCTGGGGGCCACCCAGCTGGAAAGCAGCTTTGCAGAAAAGGATCTGTGAGTCCTTGTGGGCACCATGTTGAACATGAGGCAGCCACATGCCCTTGCCACAAGGAAGTCTAATGGTATCCTGGGCTGCATAAGACAAGGTCTGGCCAACAGGTCAAGGGAGGTGATCCCTGCCCTCTACTCAGCACTGGTGAGGCCACACCTGGAGTACTGCATCCTGTGCTGGGCTCCCCAGTACAAAAGAGCCATGGACATACCGGAGAGAGTCCAGTGAAGGGCCACAGATGATTAAGGGACTAGATCATCTCTGATATGAGGAAAGGCTGAGAGAGCTGGGAGTGATAACACTGGAGAAGAGAAGGCTCAGGGGGATCTTGTCAATGTCTATAAATTCCCAAAGGGAGGGTGCAAAGTTGATGGAGCCAGGCCCTTTTCAGTGGTGCACAGTGAAGGACCAAAGCCAATAGCCACAAACTGAAACACAGGAGGTTTCCTCTGAACATCACGAAACACTTTTTCACTGTGAGGGTGATCAAGCACCAGCTTGTTTCCCAGAGAGAATGTGGAATTTCCATCCTTGGAGAAATTAAAAAATTGTCTGGATATGGTCCTGGCCAACCTGCTCTAGGTGATCCAACTTGAGCAGGAGGGGTGGACCAGATGACCTCAAGAGGTCCCTTCCAACCTCAATCATTCTGTGATTCTGCGATTCTCTGATTTTTTGATTCTGTGATATTGTTTGACCACCATTGTCAGGGTCCTGAGCTTTACTGGCTTTATTTTCCCTGACTAGCATCACAGGTGACCCCAAGTGCACTCCCAGCTCATGGTCCTGGAGCTCCATTAAGCTTAGACCTGAGCACCCAAACCTTGCCTGAGCTAAGTTGTAGATAGTATGGCTGCAGCCCAGGCTCCTCAACTGTCACTTGCTCCACACTATAGCCATGTCTCCAGCCCTGTCTTTGGCTCCATTTCATTTTACTTCTCCCCGGATGGACCCTGGACCTGTTTCACCCTTTGCCTTGTCAAGAGGCCCATCACCCCCACCACTCCACTCAGCTCATCCTACCCAAGACACTGGGGGACTGCATCCCACAGGGAGGGTCCTGCCCAGCATGGAGTGTTCCTGACTCCCAGATTGTCCTCACCCCAAGGCAGCTCTGCTTCCTCAGTGCCCTGACAATCAACAGGAGAGGTAGTCCCATTGTGTCAGCTCTGAAAAGTCTTAAAAGGGGGAATAATATGCATTTCAACTTTTTTATAGAATTTGGATTCAGTCCTAAAGGACATAACATCTCTTTATGAATCAAAACCAATACCTTAAACGGTGAGGGCAATTTAACTTCAAAATCCAAGTAGTCAGGGATCTTTCTTATCAGCAGAACGTTTCCTTCTTCATGCTGTGCTTCCATAGTCATAGCAAAAGAGAGCTTTCAAGTACTTTTAAAGATACAGGAGAGGCCCTCAGGTCTAGAATGAATTTACCTCCCAGTGTGAAACAGCACTGATTTGTGAGCCACAGGGGAATACGACAATGTGTGTCAATCTGTTTAAACTATTGCAGTGAATGAGGTTTTAGGAAACTGTCTTTGAATGTAGGCAAAAGCTTTAATATTTGGAAATCGGCCTGATTTTTTGATTGCTGGGCTGCTGAACTGTTTAATCATCTTCCCTCCTTCCTTCTGACTTTGCTTCCTTCAGTCTTTACCTCCCTCCCTCCTTTCCTGTACCCTTCTTCCATTCTTTCTTTGTCTTCCTCCCTCCCTCCCTCCCTCCCTCCCTCCCTCCCTTCTT
>NW_008794774.1:1236899-1312417 GCF_000699145.1 Aptenodytes forsteri | reverse complement strand
TCCTTCCTTTCCTTCCTTTCCTTCCTTTCCTTCCTTTCCTTCCTTTCCTTCCTTCCTTCCTTCCTTCCTTCCTTCCTTTTTCCCAGCTCCTCAAAGAACTGTATATACACATACATATACAATGTCCTTCATGTTTTATATTCTAAACAGCTTTAAAATCTATTCGAATAACCCCGAAAGCAAAGCTGTGTTGAACCAAACAAGCTGTGGAAAACAAGTGAACATTTACAGTATGGTTCAGTCATATATAACCCAGTACGATAACATTTAATAAAGTGGAGATTATGAAACAAAAGGGCAACACTGGGCAGTCAACAGATGGAGAGAGCAGCAGGAGAGGCAACATTAGCATTCTGCAAGTCAACTTGGCAACAGTAAGTTAATACCATTAAGTCAATGGATCAACAGGCAACAGAAGGACATTCAGCCTTTCAACAATACCTGACTGTACATTCAATTATTGCAATGTAGAACTTTCTTTCCGTCTTTCATATTTGTATTAGTAATTACCATTTTAAAATTTTTAAAAATAATGACATTTCTCCCAGGTTAGCAGCCTGTGGAGAAATGTTTCGTAAACTTCCACAGAGAACTTAGTCAGTACATCCCAGTCATAATTCACAATGCATAAATCTTTCTTGTATATAAAACTCTGACAGTCAGGTCACTTGTAGAAGCGCAGGGAGTGTTGGGATTTTTTTATGTGGTAGCTGTATAGCAACGTATCCCAGACAGGCCTAAAAAAAGCCCTGCTCTCATGGAGAGTGCTGTTCCAACTCTGTTTTAAACGTCCTGATGTGCGTGTTTGAATATAATAGCCAGATAATTGGGAAATTCAGAATTTAGCCTTCTTAGCACCCGTGCAAGTGAAGAAAACAGTCATATGAAGAAAAAAGTGCTGACACGGAAACGGGTGGCAACATTTCCACCTTCCTCCTAACACATAGTCACAACTGCATGTGAATGAAGTGAGGGCCACAAGAACAAAGAGCACTCCAATAAATCTGAAGCTGCTAAGAAAGATCCAGTTCTTTTTTTAGTGTGCAGACTTCTGATGCCAAGTGTTTAAATTCTCTCCCAGAGACAACTGGCAGCAGGCCGAGGGAGAGGAGAGGAGGAAGATCAAAGTTAAACACATCAACGTCATTAAAAATTGCATCTGGCGTCATGTAACTGTGACCAAACCCAGGGGAACCTTTCTGAATTACCCAGAAATTACTGATATTTACCAATGATGTAACAGAAATTGTGTTTTCTTTAAGATGTTCTGTACCTCACTTTTTAGACTGAAAATATGTCTTTTAATTCACATTTCATAGGCATTCATATTTCATATCTCACACTACGCTGAATGCACCTACCTAGTAGTGTTAGTCGGGGAATACATGTGTGTGCACACCGACATTCCAAAAATGAATAATTGTATTGTGAAACTGATAATGAAACCAAGAAATCAAAGGCATAGCTTCCCTAGTATCTGAATTTTGTCATGTTGCTTAGCATGTATTTGAAGAGCATTCAATTTATTTGTTTCCTGGAAGAGCAAAGATAAATTGTACCTTCTAAGAATACCCCACTTCCACCTTCTAGGGCCTATCAGCAGCCTCTTGTTTACCTTTTCATGTCTGACACAGTGAAAAGGCAGTGTTAGGGAAAAAATTCTTTTGAGAATTTCTAAACTAATTAGGAATTTAAATTTAGGCTTTTTGAGTGCAGTGTACTGATTTATTTCACTACAGATAGAAACTACTGGTTGATCTGATCAATCTATCAATAGATAGAGATATTCTGTATATACGGATACTTATATACACATGTATTCATATATATATATGGACATATACCTACATATGTATATACAGTGTGGTGGGGTTTCTATGTGGATATACATGTGTGTGTGTATGTGTGTGTGTTACATAGTGTTTCTTATCAACTAACACGTCAAAATGTTGTGATAGTTTCTGAAAACTTTCCCAAAGTTGTCCTAGTGAACGGTGTCATAGTAAGGAAGGAGAGGTGCACATGAAGGAAACCTTATGTGTAAGGGTCAGTCACTTATTTAAATGGAGGATAGGACGGTGCTAACACGGAGAGTTACAGCCATTGCATTGGTAATGGGAAAAGTGGGGTAGGAATCTATGCCTAGGAAGAAGGATATTGATGGTATGTAGCACATGTTTTTGTGCCCCTCCAACCTTCTTTAATTTCGATGCTGATTTTTCAACCTATATATTCAAAATTTCCCTTTTTTTCAGTTTCTATTACAGCTAATTCAATGCACTGTTGTCTCATTATTACAAACTACAGCAACATTTTAGGTTAAACAGGCAGTGTCTGGAATAACAAAAATCTTCAAAAAAATTACTGTATGACACATTTTCAGTACAGTGAAAATGAAACAGCCGTGGCAAACACATTCTGTAAGTGGGGATATATGATAATTTAATCCTCTTCACAGCATATGGTATCTACATATGTGCATATTAATTAAGTACTGTATATAGTAAAATGTAGTACAATACTTTGGTCCACAGGGAATTCAAATTTACAGACACCCTCACTTCTACACGATGATTTGTAAGGCTTTCACAATCACCTAGGTCCCAATAATTTGTATCACATTTACTAGCATTTGATTATTACTATATCGGTAGAAAAATGCATGTTATCACGTTGAATCTCAAGAACTGAAGATACTTGGATATCTCCAGTTGAGATACTTTTTAACTTATTGTTAGCAAAGTCAGTTAACCAAAGCAGAATTAAGCTATCTTTCAGAAGGAAACATAAAGTTATTTTGATTGTTCTCAAGTCCGTTACGTGATATTGGGATAAGCAGGGAAATGAAACTGTGTTTTTTATAATTTTGCATACAAGTGATGCAATATCAAACAATGTGCATGTGTTTGCTAGGGAGGTAAATGTATCTTCATTTACTGAGTAAAGAAGATTGTTTATTTTCTTGAGACACAAAGTAGGCATTTTCTACTGCTGAATAAGTGTGACAGAGGAATGTAAATGACAGTCAAAATTATGAAAAGTCAAGGACTGGAGAATTTTAGGAAAGGATGTTGTTTACAGCAGCCGTCAGGGTTTCAGTATCTGTTAACAGCAAGATATCATGAAAGGTTTTTCACATAAAATAGTCACATGTTGCAACCGGGTGTCAGCTAGATGGGTTTCAAATACAGCCCCTTTTCATCACTACTATCTATGCTCTTCTACTGTTGGTAGCATTATCTCACACATACAACAAGACTTAATCACACATCTTGGCTTGCTTGGGACTCTCCAGATTCCAGTTCTGCAGAGCCCAAGCTGAGCAAGGGCTGTCACACAGTGTGAGATGTTTGCTGATATTTTTTTTTTTTTAAACAATACATTCTTAAAAGATTGGTTTTCTTTCAGGCAATATTAATAAAACTTACAGCAGATAAACCAAAAAGTATCAGAGAGGGAATAGATGATTTTGAGACAGTTGCCATGAAGTTACATAATGCATGTGTTTTGCAGGAAAGCTGGTCATAAAAATTCCTTCCTTTTTTTTTTTACCATGAATGAAAGCTGTTAGTCTATCAGTCATGCCAATGCATTTGTTTATTAGGCTATGTTGTTAACCAGAACAACAAAATAGTCCTAGTTAACAATAACTCCCCTTTTAGCAGGTACATCTGAGCCAGTTATCCTGTCAAATCTGATGTATCATATAACTACATAAACCAGACATACCCCTATGGGAGATTTTTCCATTTTGCAAACAGCAATCAGGCATCCAATTACCATTTAGCCATTCTGAAAACTGTTCCCACATCACCCTTTTCCCTGTTTATAAATTGGGAAATATGACAATACATTTTTTTCACCCACTTTTTTACCTTGTGTATTTGGACTTGCTGGCCTTTAGATTGGGCAAGGTGTGTTTTTATGCTTTTTCAAGATTCCTAAATTTTCTGTGTCTGTGTTCTGGATTGCAAGGACCAGACTATGCTGCAATCTAGTTGTGATAATGGTACTTTTGATATGATGACCATGTTCTTTTGTATTCAGCTTTTAGCACCAATTATTTTTTTCTCTTACTGTCTCTTTGAGCTTTTTGTTTTGCTTTGTTTTGTTTTGTTTATCACATCACCCATTACATGCAGACATTGATGAGATGAGAGAAAAAGGAAAGAACTTGGAAAATGAAAGTCTCTGTAACTCCAGGTGTGTGGTCAGTTGCTGCTCAGCTCCATTCACTGCTGGTTTTGTTTTTCATTCGTCTGCTAACAAGAACATGTAACTGAAAAATACACAAACCAAAAATTAATAACTACTCAGGAGAAGAAAGAATAGAAAGAAAGTTTTATTTTATGAGGGCTTTGGAGCTGGCAGCTTAAAACACCAGCTGCCAGTTTGTTTTATTATTATTTGGTTTAAATTTATACATGGATGGGTGGGAGGAAAGGCAACTTATAATATTTGTTCCTGTTATGCTCATTATTTTATAACCTTGAGCTGGGTCCAAGCATAGTTGCTAGTGGAAAGAAAAGAATCATTGTTCCCCACATCTTGAGAGGGAGGAGGCTGCTCTGTGTCTATTTCTATTCCCTCTCTGGTAGCTATAAAGTATTTCCTTCAGTGGTGAGAAGGTCGGTCTCTCACAGAAAGATCTTTATTTCTGCTATTGCTTAGCCATGTTTTGTGATACACTTAACAATGAAGTAGGACATCCAGATTGCAATCTTTGCTCCCAAAACACTGCCAAACACCAATAATTTTAATATCATTCTCCTAGTCAGTGTTCTCCTTTTGATTTCTAGGTGCTTCTGTTATGCTTATTTATTTTTGAGTACAGGGCCAGAATCAGTCCAAAACCAGCCCAATGCTTTTTAGAAACAGTCTAATCCAGGAAAACTGGAGTAGCATGTAAGACAAACCCATACTCTTCATACAACAAGCACAAATAAGAGTCTGCTTGTTTCCAGATTTTCTTTACACTGGTCTTCTGGTCTCCAACCCCATTTTCTACTCTCAGACTACTTACATATTTGTCTTTTTGTCCTGAGATTCAAATAATTGGAATTTTGACTGACATGATTCATCTTTGCTCAGGCTGTCTGCAAATACCTTCATTGATTGTAAACCAATGTAATTTCTCCTTGAATTCCTCTACATCCCATCACATATTTTGGCTCATGGTAAACTGGAAACTTCCTTAGCAAACTGCAGTCACCTGACTATTCAGTGTGTTTAATACTAGATGTGTTCAGCAATGCCTCTTTTATAGTGGTAGATGTTCTCCACAGGTTTTGAGCCAAATCTTTCAACTTTTTTTTTTTTTTTTTTTTTCAATTTTTAGATGTGTTTGAGCACTGCATTCATGTGGTGGTAATGTAAAACCTTTGCCACTTAGGCTTACATATTAAAAAAAAAAAAAAGAAAAGTGGTAAAGAATGAGGATAGCTTACTAGTAAATATCTGAACCTGCTGACTAAATGTGTATGCTGTAACTGAATCCTTTTCATACAGCTGACTATGAAGGAATACCTCCGGAAATGTATACAAGAAAAGGAAATACAGGAAAAGGAATGGAATGTATCTTCAGAGTGTTAGAAAGAAATTATTTAGTAAAGCACTTCCAGTTTCCTAGCAGTGAGGGTAAGTAAAACAGCTAGGATTGGAGGTGGTAAAGGCACACCCACATGGATTCTACTTTGGCTATCTTTCTGGAAGATATACCGTTGGGAATAATCTTACACTACAGGAGATCAGGTGAGACTGTCATTGTGTCCTTTCTGCTCTTAAAGTCTCTGAGAAAAGCTTTAGCAGCTAAAAAAGTCTCTGTGACCACGAGTGAGAATAAAAGATGTAGCTAATGGGCCCACAGCTGAATAAACTGTTGTTCTCCTGGAGCAGGCTGAATGCCTCCACTGCACAGGCACACCAATGAAAGGCTCAGAAATCCCCTGCAGCTTCTGAAGTCCTGAGAACACAACACATTTAGCATTTTGTGCTGTGGCTCCACCTGGGTTTCATCTATAAAATGTCATACAGAATGCAATCTGAAAACGTGAAGGCACGAGTCTCTCAAAGGCTGACAGAGCTGTTGATAGAACCTACGGTACAAACTCAGATATAATATTTGGCATTTACCTAGATCATTTCAGGGTATGACATTAACATGTGTGTCTTTGTGTGAATTTGAGCCTGGCCACTGAAAAAAGAATGAAAGAGCAAAAAACTTTTTCTGATATCCCTATGAATTCCAGACATTCTTTAATTAAATTTTTAAAAGTCAAAGTACAAAGTAAAACCAGAACTGTTCTGCTCAAATAGCTGTTTTTAATAATACAGCTGTGTATCTTTTTTACACACCTTTACAAGGTGGTGTATTACATTCTTCAGAACCAGCTGCAAAACTAAGATTAAGCCTGAAACACTTCAGGATTAGCAAATACCTTACTGGAACTGGTAATTCTGCCCTTTAAAAGCAGAACAACCTAATGGTCTTTTCCAATGGAAGGGAAATTACTTCCAAACATCTCACTATTTCCTGGATTTTGGCTGCTTTTTGAGAACACACAACATAAATTCAGCTCAGGGAATAATTCCTCAGGTTCATGCCAAATTACCAGGTCATTTAAATCAATGCTGTATGCTGTTCCACACTTAAAATTATTTACGCTAGTTTTATAATTTCTTCAATCTGTTCTCTAACACTAACACAGTAGATAACCATTTATTCCACAAAATCAACATCTTTCCTTTATTTCCTTTTTGTGGAGAGAAAGTTATCAAGCATCAATGTAGCTGCGGTGAGGTTTCAGAGGATGTTTCCTTTACAATGCAAGTAGCTTGATTCTTTTTATTTTGAACACTGTTTTTGTTCCTGTTAGTTCCTTTCCCTTTCATTTTTCTCTTTGGAGTCTGCTCATTCTGCTTTGTAACTAGCTTTCCAGGCTTCTGAGGCCTGAGCATTTAGTAGTTCACATTTAGGAGCTGGTGAATGGCCCATTTTGCTAGCTCAGGTACATAATGCTTGTAACAGTACGGGCAATTATGATTGATCAGAATTAACTAGTTTATAAGCCTCAGCAAATGTCAATCAAAATTGTTTTGGTCACTTTAATATCAGTTAAGACTGGATAGATAGATGGAAATAACTTTATAATAATTAACTTTGCATGGTAGACACAAGGAGAATGGCTTGAGGAGATACCTGAGAAGTTAAATGTGGAACTTACTGGTTTTACTGTGTTGTCTAATTGCCTAGCTGCATGCCATCTGTTCCTCTTCCTTCCTCCAGGCAAAAGGGCATTACAGCGGAGCCAGGAGTAGGAAAGGGTAGAAATGGAATCCTATGCATACAGAAAATAGCAAGAAAAGCAATTGTAAATGTCAGCAACCAAACACAAATCTATTTTGGGTTGTAAAATAGCACAAGTAGAGATCTACTTCTCTCAGCCTCAAATCTTTTTGCTTCTGGGTAAAACACACAAGAGTAATATGACAGTCCCAGGTTCATACTCCAACAGCTGCAAGGTATTTCTGGTGCCACAAAGTCAATGGTAGAACTTCCACTGAGTTTAAAAGAGTCAAGAGACTCATCTTGAGTTTATTCTTGTCTCCGCTGAACAGTTCTCATGAGACCTTAAACTGATCATCCAAGTTCACTGAAACTCCTTATCATAAAAAAGTGCTTGTAAAGCTTTCCGACCCTGAGTGTTTATTGGCAGTTCTGCTTGATAAGTGTGTGTCAGTGCCTGAGGTCATTCCATGGACAGTACACAGCCTCCTTCTTGAAGAGTCTCTCATTCCCAGGTACTTTGGTCGTGTCAGCTTCTCTTTTCTTCCTCCTTGTCTCCATTGCTGCTGCCCTCCTTCCTACTCTTCCAGAGACCAGGAAGAATCAGGAACCTTTGTCTCAAGTGTTTATTTTGTAGTGAAATCCTGCATGTTTGTGCTATTCCTGATCTTGAACTGTCTCTGCCCATGTTCCTGCAGCTCAGAGATGCTGCAGGTGACTACTGTAATAACTTGCTTATTTATTTTTAATAAAATTATGTTTGCATTGTCCTTATCTGCAGCTAGTTGAAAGTAGAAGCTTGCTGGGGACATGCAGATCTGCATGCTAGCCATGAACATGAGCCTTAGACCATAATGGAGCAAGACAAAAGTTCAGGAATAAAAACCAAGAGGCGCTAAAGTAACTTGGTTAGTTTTGCTGAGCAGCAGTGGTGCTCACCTATTCAAAAATATTCCCTAACATGCCACAGCCCATGCTTTTGTCCCACCATTTCACGTGAGAACTGCCATGGGGATATTCTGTTATACAGATTGTGTTGCCTTGATTTAACTGCACTTAAAAGAAAAACAAGGCACTGTAAAAACAGTCTTGGTCCATGAAGGTATGGTCAGTAGTTGTCCTCCATTTTCCTGATAGGGTTGGATGCTCATCTATGGCTCCCATGGGTGCTAGGCTATTGAGCCATCTCTAAAGCCCCAAGAGGATATTGTGAGCTTGCCTGAAGGGTATTAGTCAAGAGATCCACTTCACCTGTGTGGTTTTCTCATCTCTAGTAAGAATCTGAGAGGAAAACCTGTTTATTCCTCTAAGGTCAGCAGGAAGGATTGCTGTACATTGATCTCAAGCATGGTTGGCATTATAGACCAAAGGTGTTTTTTATAATTCCAGGTTTTTTCCATTAATGAAAAACTAAGGTGATTCTTACTCAAATTGGCAATGTCTCCATTCTTGCTCAGCTGAGTTAAGTATTTAAAACAACTTTAACAATCAGAAAATAAAAGTAGCCAAAAGTTAATTCTCAGCAAGAATTACTTCTTTGAGTAATGTTATGCCTACAACACACATATATATTTCAACTTGTTAAAAGTAGGCTGTATAAAACTGAAGTAAAAGAGCAGATTTCTAAATATTTTAACAAATATTCCACATGTTCTTACAACTGAAAGCATACCTTACTAATATTCATTTTTAATTTGGCAACTTAGGTCCTGGCACAGTATGATTTTTAAAAAGAAATTCACCAGGTTTCAAGGAACTTTTTGACATTTATCAATATATTATCTCTCAGTCATCTTCTTCACTTTCTTCCCTACTTGTAAACTGAGAGTGAACTTTGATGAAATACTTATTGTTACTAACTTTCCCAGCAGGATAATTACAAATCTCACTATGCAAATACAAGGGTTTTCTTTAGAGGAAATGAGATTTCTTTTCTGACAGCTATTGAGGAAAAAAGATGCTTGAAATATGTAAAAATAAGTTATAGCTTGCTTCCATAGATATGGAGGGATACATGCACACACATATATACATACACATATCCATAAATATGTGTGCGTATGTATATATTCTCCTTTATATTTCTTTTTAGGCACAACATAAAGAGCCTAGTGAACACGTAGCAGCAAAAAATCCATAACTGGGAGGATATATTTTTATGAGCAGTTTGTGTAATTCACTTAACGGCCCAATAGAAAGTGCCACAAATCTTCTGTCCAGACAAACTGATAGGCCCTGAGGGTTCATATTATCTGAATGAAGCTCAACTTCAAATAAACATCCTAACCTTTTTCTTTTCTCCTCATGTTGCCAAATTTTCCATGGGTCACTCAGCTCCTTTTATTCCCCCAGAGGCCCCCAGAGCTCTCCCTATGCCACTACCCGATCTGGGAAGTTGGCAGGGAGTTACTACATCCTTGTACATTCACAAAAGACTCAGAGTTTCCATGCCCCAAATGTCAGTGAGATAATCTGCTCAGTTTTACCACTGTGTTTTTGCCCTGGAGATTTATAGAGAAGAGGGTACCAAAATGTAAAAAGTAAAAGCACTACATGGTACAAGCTGATGTGAATACCATGGGAGGAACTGTTACGGTGGTGCTGACATTTAAATTTTGAGATTATCTGGATCTAGAAAAGGGTAGCAATTTGCAACTCCCTCTTACTCCTGACATAAATATAACAAAATGAAAACAGTCACACAACTGGTTTCTAAGTGTTTGCCACCACTGGGAGTTACCTCGTAGCATAAAGATACATGAGCCATCAATGTGATCCTAGGATGGTTCCAAACAATGGCACTGTTTTTTGGCATTGCACACCCTTGTAGTGCTAAGGCCACATTACCTCTGCTATTTGGGCTAGCTTTAAAGAATCTCTACTGTGAAGTAAACTACAGATACTATAATCTATTATGAAGGTACACTATAACTTCCTAAGCAGATCTGTGTCCTCCAAGAGTCTTTGAAATCTTTTTGAGTGTATGATTTTGTTTACTTTCCATCTTTAGGATGTGGATAACAGCCATAGTTCACCCATCCGTTCTCCTTAGCTCACTGCCTTTATTTCTATTCTGCTTCATTAGATTACCTGTGTAAAATTCACCCAGTCTTCTAAACATCCTCTTTTAACCCTTGAGACTTCTGAGTTGTGAACTCAAGATTTTTAGAATTTGGACTGCCCAGAGGCAAATATTCATTCAAATTAATGGTCTTCCTCATAATATTTCATTCCCTCCCCCCCCTTCTGCTTACCCCATTGGATGGCCTTTCTGTTTTAACAGAAGCCCGGGCTTCACAGATACATGATTCCAGAACTGGAAAATCTGAATAGCTATCCCAGTTGCTTTAACTCATTAGCATTGCACAATAAAGTAGCTGAAAGTGACTACATATCAGTGTTCTAGGAATATTGACACAGTAGCTTTCTAAATATGCCATATTCATATGGCATTAGTTATAAAATTAATGATGTCATTTCAAAACTGCTGAGTCAGAGAACAGTAATGTGGGGATTTTTCCTTGTTTCTTACATTTAAGAAGGAATAATTTGATTTTCCATTCTGGTCTCTTTTCTGCTTTCCACTGGCAGAATCTGACCCAATGAACCACAAATCAAGCTGCAAATTGCTGCTGAATGTAAGTTAAAGAGCCCAAGGACAGGATTCGTCTCATCTAGCTGTATATGTACATCTACAGTGTAGACATACATGTCTGAGCTGCTCTCCTAAACTCCCTTTTCAATTAGTGAAGTTCTCTTCCTTGGAAGTGCCTTCATAGGCACTTCAAACCATTGATTGATCTGGCTTATTTTAGACATCTACTTTCGGATGAGATTAATCATATCCTGGACAGCACTGGCTATTTTGATTAGATTGTCATAGATTAGACAGGAAATCCACAGTGACTAACTCAGATTAAACATCTCCATTTAGTCAGATGATTCACATTCCAAGAGATGCAGAATAAGCTGTTCAGATATTTTTGTCCACCTTGTTTCTTTCTTAAGCTTCCCGTTACAAATGTCTTTTTTCTTTCATAGCTCTTCCATGTTAGATATTGTCTAATATGTAGACGTTTGCTGAAGGCAGCTGACCGCTTAAATCTCTGAATTGACTGAATTCTTCAGACTACATAACTTTTTTTTATTTCTGATATATGCAGACATTTGTCAGATTGTGTTGTGCAAGCAATTTTTTATTTCAATGACTTTTCTGTGTATATTTTTGGTAAATTCTTTGAAATTGTCAGTGAGTCTAAACATATCCATCTTTTTTGACAATGTTAATTTAGGTAACTTCTCACAAGTGTTAGAGGGCAGAAGAAATAGTTTATATTTTTAAGCAAATGAAGAAAAAATATTTTTAGAGGAGTAGCTAAAATAAACCCTAGAGATGTTTTTGGAAATTTGATAGTGGTTCATCTGTTACTACTGTTATCTTGCTTTAAGAAAGGCGCAGACTTTCTGCATGGCAATATGACAACATGAGCTTGACATTATGTCTAAGTTGAAAGTTTGATAGATGGGCTGTTCAGGTAAATCTGTATATCTAGAATGTAGGAGAAAGCTTCTGATTCAGAGGAACTTGAACAAGCTGGAGAAGCAGGCAGGCGGGAATGACACATGGAGAGAAAAGAAAAAAAAAGAGATGTTATATTTAGGGTTCATATATTTGACATACGGACTTTGCCTTGAATAAAGGACATTTTTTATTCAGTATCCAGGTCTAAAGGTTTGTGGATCAGGTGAGAAATTTATTTTCTTTTTCTTCCTTACACCACGTTAAATATGAACTACTATAAGTGCTTCAAGCAAAACGCCAACTGAACAAGTCCAAGTAGATAAAATAACAAAAGATTTTACACTCTAACCCTTGTTTAGTATAAGAATAGCTTAAGAATGGCTATGTTACACTTCTCAGCCTGGAAGACCTGAGTGTATACGTGTACATGCCTATGCTGGCTATTGTAGAGGGAATTAAGAAGAGTAAGGACAGGATCAGGAACTGTCATCTGGGTAGTAACACTAAAAGTACCTAACACAACTCTAAGGAGCTGTGTTTCTAACTGAATTTTCCCAGTTTTCTAGATGCTGTTCTGCCTAGCATAGTAATTCTTAGGCAGAAGTCCAAACATGCAGTTCAGTCAGTCTCACAACTCTTCTCTGAAGGTTTGGCTACAAAACCGGCTGTAATACAGCTTCAAACACTGTCATTATCTTTATTGACCTAAAATGCAGCACATAACTCCTTGGATTTTTGAGACACATTTTAATTTACTTTATTGCTGACCCAGACTAAGTCGGTATAAATGCCCATTTTCAATTTCTGTTAGTGTAATTGCTGTGATTTCATATAGAGCCATGGTATCTTTAAGTCTTATAAATGCACAGATTTATGGAAATCTGGTCCATTGTAAGTGAAATGAAAACAGTGCTTGCTCTTGCGCTAGTTGCAGCCCATGGGAATTCAAACTTCAAACTCATTGTGACCTGCCTCTAAAAGTGTATCTTGATTTTTTAAATAGGGAGGGTGGGATCAGGTTCCCCAAATTGTCTCAGTTAGCCTGCTGGTTTAAACTGATAACAGTAACTAAATCTGATAATAGCAGATTTATATATTCCTGGGCCAAATCCTGATGATTTTACTTGATTATTTCTGTTCAAGTGAAACCCTGCGGAAATTAATGTGAATTTGGCTAGATGATGATTGGACTAGGTGGAGCAAGTGGCTGAACCAACACCTTTCAAGAATTCAGGGGTTTTGTTTGTTTTTTTTTTGCATACGTAGAAGAAAAAGATCAACACGCACACTTTTCCTTCACACACTGCTTGGTTTTTGCTGTACTGTTATGAAGGTCAATGTCACATAAACACCTCTTGCCCTTCCAGTGTCACAATAGCTAACTACCTGTCATGAGTGAAAAAAGCAATAGCTCTTTGAAGTGCTCAAGTTGCTTCTCGTTTAGAAATATGTGAGGGGATACCACAACAGAGTATGTGTCTTCTTTTCCTCCTCATCATGCCAAGTTTGCTTTCAAGTACCATGCATTATTCCTCAGAAAGATATTACAGTACATTTAAAATAGTTTCATTAGTGTAAGAATTAATTAGTGTGCAATGCTCAGATTTCCACCTTCGGATGCCTGTGCTCAAAATTGTGAAAAAAGTGATGATGCCATTACACTTCCTCATCCCATTCTCCTTTCCTTTCATCACCTCTTATTTTCAGTTCTTTTCTGGTCATTTCTTTTGTTAGAATTTCTCACATGGATTCTAACTGACTCCTTAACTTGCAGGTGGTGAGAGAGACCAGTTCAGGAGCTCATAAAGGGGAAATCTACTGTCACTGGAAGTTTGTGGCAAACCTCCTACTGTCTTCCCTGCACACTGAAGGTAATGAGAAACGAGGTGCCATGCGTCACTCGGAACTCCTTACTTATCACCAGTGAGCATGTGCAAAGCAAGCTGGAAACCATACTGTGCTTTTTTGGTGGGGGGAGTAGCATTTTATGTTTTTTCCTTTGGCTTTACTCTGAACACTTTTTTAAGAATGCACATGAGAGCTGGTGGTAAACTAAGGATATACAACAATATCTTAAAGTTTCCCTTTGTTCAAACCACTTGCCTTCTCTGTGTTAGACAGACTCCCAAGGCAGTAGGGTGCCAAAAGAAACATGTCTGAATGTCCAAATTGTTCCTGAAGCTCCGAGGAGCATGGCGGGGGGGCTGCCACTGACCACGGAAACAATGACTGCCCAGGGAATATGCTTTACCTGCACCTCCAACTAGGGAAAGACGGTGCGATTGCAGCTCTTGCATCCTCACTTAGGCTGAGCTGAGGCTTTCCGGATGGAGCCACTTGTTCATTGAAGTTAATGACATTAACTAAATGGGGTTAAATTTCTCCCTTTTTCATGTCTCAACACAGTTGAGAAATCTGTCTGGTACAAGACCAGACACAGTTTAGTGCTTATACTGAGAGCTTATTTTCTGGGAAATGACCAAGATACAGAATAAAAAGAAACCTAAAACTGATACTCAGATTTTTTTTAGACTTCTTTCTCCACAGATTTCTTTAGCTTCAATTTCAATTTAGATGTTAATCTCATTTTTGCTTTTTGGGGGAGTGTGAATTGAAACCTGTGTGATTTGAAGCATAACATAAGGGCGCACTTATATTAAGCTCCTATTATAGAGTGGATCATATCAACATAAACAGCAGCTATCAGGGTCTTAGGAAAGTGCTGCAGGAACATTTCACATGACACTTTAAAGAGAGAGTCTAGACAGGGGAAGAGCCTGGTTTCTTTTGCTTGAGCTCCAGTAAGCTGTCACTGCAAAACAGAAAAAGAAAAGGGGGGGGGGGGGGGGGGGGAGAGTAAAAGCAAAACAAAGAAACCAAAATGAATGGAGTAAATTAGTTACTGCTCTAAAATGGAAGATAGGAGAGTCTGCCAGATATAAGATAGCGTAAAATCTTTCTTTTTAGATAGATCAAAGTAAATCCCAATTAATTCCAGTGTTTTCTGCAAGTTCTTTTAGATTTTCACTAGTCTAAGTGACAGATGGAATTAGTCAGGCTTTACATCAGTTGCACTGAGAGCAGAATTTGTCTTGGTATCGCTGCAAGAAGGTGGGCTGTCTTTCAGTGCAAAGAATCCTCCTATTGATATTATGGTTTTTTTCCCTTTGTTTTTCCCTAGTTCCTCTCATACTAGTTTTAAATTTCTTTTATTCACAGTGTTTCCTATTCTCCCCCAATTTATGTAAAAGAGGTTCTGAAACATACTTCATTGCCAGTTTCCACTCCTACATTTTAGATTTATTTTTACAACCCTCCTACCTTTGTAGTAAGTCTTCTCAACACTGATCCCACTCTACCAATATCTGCCTCCTATCCCTTAGGCATTCATGCTGACTTACCAAACCCTGTTTGTTCTTTTACTTGAACAAATATGCTACCCCACTATAACCAGCTGTAGTGCACGAGTTCTTCCCTTATACTGCTTTTACTGACTTCTTAATGCAGCTATTAGCTCAGTTTTCTCAGTAATTTTTTCAATAGTCTTTCCATCGTAAGCGAACCTGTGCTGTCTTTCCAAGAGCATCTCAAACTCACCGCATTGTCTTTTTGGTCACATTTTCACCTAGAGCTCACAATGCCAAGTGAAATACCATTTTCTGCTAGAAAGATCTCCCTATCCAGCAGAGATGTCATGACACAAATGAAAAAATCTTCTTAAACTTTGCTCCCTATATCTTCCTATTAACCCCATCTTACCTAAACTACACAACAGCTTAGTCATTTGGCAAGCACCACTGACAGATTGCCCATGAAAACGTAACATTATTTGTGAAGGGGTTTACACACAGCATGTGCAAACCCTTTTGAATAGAGTAGAAGACAACAAAGCTTCTGAATTCAAGGAAAGCACCCTGGCCTGTGCACCTCAGGTGCTGCTCCAATCTATGTAGAGGCCTAGCACGAGGCTGATGCAAACATCACAACCCTCTGCATCCCCTAAGAATTACTATTATTTCTAGTTGGAAAGCATAGTTTTGTAGTTACAGAGTTGGATAGGGATTCAAAAGCAGGTTGCTCTTCACACATATTCCACTGGCTCCCTCTTGGACAATGAATGAATCATTTTCCTTTTCTGTGCTTCAGTTTCTTTGCCTGTAAAATGGACTCTGAATATTTCCATGGTTAGTCTTCCATATTTATGGCATGAATGGCTTGTGTACAAAGACTGCAGTAAGATTTAATCAGGCACATGCCTGATTTCACAGGGGAAAAGCCTATTCAATTTGAAAAAACCCATATTTTCTTATGCAGGGTGTGTGTTATTTTATTCAAGGCAGAAATACACACCACTTCAGTAACTATTCTGTCATTTCAGTCTATATCCATAGCAATCACACCAACCAATAGAAAGGGAATTGCCAGAGTCTTCTTCTGTCCTCACTTTAACTGGTCATAAATTGTATTTGCACCTCCTAAACCACTTTAACTTTCCATCTGCATGTGCTTTTGGCTATTTTTTCCTGGATAAAACTATTACACATTGTACAGCACTTGTATTTTTAAAAAAGAACAAACACAACTACATTAAAAAGAAAAATACAGAGATATTGGGTCTGGTAAGGCAGGGAAATGATTAACTCTTACTTTTGATAAGACCTGCTCCCACTGTGTCCCTAGCAGTCCTTTGCATGTCCAAAGCTATGTGCACACAGCAAAGTGAAGATGTGATGGTACCATGTGTCAGCATTTGGGTGTAACAACAAGAGTGACGATGAGATGGCACATCCCTTCAGCATGTGTTAGCAGGTAGGATTTGTAGCCTGGCTCCATGAAGTGCTGCCTTTAGCTTTTTCCGGGAGCTGATGTTTGTATGCTTCCACCGCTACTTGTAAACCAGAACACTTTGCAGGGAGGCCTTCAGCAATGGCAAGAACCTGCCCAAAGAGCTGAATGCAGACCTGAAGGGATACAGAATGAACATAAGAACACATGACAGGTTTGGCACTTCGTTATGCAGTCCAGTTAAAGTGAGATTCAGAGAGAAGCTCCTGATTTGCCAGGTTTCACCTTTTAGATAACTGTGGATATGTAACTGGGATACCCCCTCCTTCATTCACTCTGAGGTGTGTTTCCACAGCATGGGGTACTGGCACAGTGTTGTGGCATGTTGCAAACTGACAAGGTACCTGCACTGTGTGCCCAGCTGAGTCCCAGGAACATCTTAGTTCAATTCAATGAATTCACACAAATCATTTGCCTGGGCCTTGTAACGAACATACAGACATAAACTATACCACATAAACTGTGAAATGAAGTCTTTTCAACTAGCAATAACTGAATGATACCCTTTTTTCTCAGTAAAGTTTGCACTTTTTTACAAATTCTTTGTTAATTATTTTTCTTATGTGTTTTTTTTTTCTGCACTTAGATTTGGCTAAGAACAAATGGCAAAACAGACTCTTCTCATAGTGGTTTTGCCCTGACTGACTCCAAGGAGCACTAGAAAGATAATAAGGCTATTCATATGAATTTAAAACAAAGTCTTCATCTGAAACAGGTGACCCTATTCTGAAAAGCTGTCTAATCCAAACCAACAAACTCAAGGGACACTCCATCAACATGAGTACGAATATCTACATAACTCCTGTAGAAGTAAAGACAGACATGCACATTTTCATCCAAGGAAAATCTTGCTGTATTTAACCACATTTTAAGGAGACTTTCATGTATTTATTGCTAAATGCTCTGGAGCTGTAGTAAGCTCTGTCCCCTGGGATTTGCCTTGGGCTGAAATGAATTTACATGGAAAAGTGTTTACTGAGGAACAGGAAACCTCTTGGATGTTTGATTTAGACAAATGTTCCAGAAAGTAAGCATTTAATAAGCATGTTCCTGATAGAAAAGGCTGTGGAAGAAACTGCATGTAGCTTCTAAAAGCCCTCACATAGTTTTGGATAACACAAGCAGGACAGAGAATTGAGGAGTGGCCATGCTAACAGCACTTTCCAGAAATACCTGGACTCCAGAGGACACTAGCAGCCCAAATTGCTTCAGGCAACTGTATGTGAGGAAGAAGTTTCAGCGCATGATAACACCCTCAATGCTGGACATTCAATCAGCACAGCAGTAGCTTCTCAATTTTCCTGAAACACCCCTTCTACACAGGTGTGTGCTACACACAGACCCGCTAACATCTTCTAGCTTTTACTTCCCATTAAGAAACGTACACCACCTACAAGTTCCCTTGCAGTCAGTTTCCCTGATGCTGCTGTCAAAGGAGCCTTTTGCAATGGATTATTGCCCCTTTACTCATTTTCTTCATCTCACAGTCCCATTTGTCATGTAGGAACAGAAAAGGCGTTTAATTTTTTTCATATGTTTACTATTGCTAATACAGCTGAAGCAATTAAAGCAAATTTTGGGCAACGACAGATCTTTCTAATCCTTTTAAACAAGAGGAAAGGCACAATTATTATTTTCTATATGACATTATACGGATGGTGTATATTAATCGCCTCATTCCTACTCCAGTCAAAAACCTCATCTCTGTTAGAAGAATTATCTATGATTCAAAACAAGTACCAATAACAAGTTTTGCTGCACAACTTTAGCAGCAAGCAAAAAGCAAGATAACTTCTGTTCAGTATGTCCACACAAACGTTTGCTATGTGTGTTCAGCATCAAGCAGAGCAATAGACTTATGCTCCGTTCTGGGCCCAGTTTTGATCTTAATCACATTAGATTGTGCTTTCTGTTGTTATTCAGGATGGTACCCACACTTAATTAGCTGTCTCCTTTAACAATAAGATGGAAGTTGCAGGACTGTCTGATTACTTCAATGACATTCCCATTTGATGATCTGCACTTTTATGAAACTGAACCTCATTAAATCAAAGGTCCTTTTCTATGTTACATTGTTACATATCCACTCCCTTTCCTGCAGGCACTTTTATTTGATGTCACTTTTATTCCATTTTAATGCACTGTGAGTGTCAGAGTAGTCCTGCCACCTGACATTATTTTTGACAAAGTTCCATTTTATCATTTACAAATTCTTAAAAATTTGTTAATTTATTTTTTTTAATTTGTTAAAAACTCCAGTTGATTGAACATCCCAAAGGGAAGGAGGCAGGTAAAAGTGAAGAGGGTGAGAAGATGAGATATGGAAATCCTGACACTCATGTTTATTTCACATATTAATTATTTCAAGTAATTTGATTTCCAAGGCTTTATGAGGCCAGCTGTATTTGCTGCAATTTATTTAGAACATAACTGCTAGATTTCAAACAGGTACCAGCCCTGCCTAACATATTACTTCCAGCCTCAATTTTTTCCATTTCACATGATAAATATTTTGATGCAAAGTCCTGTAGTTTATTTAAAATGATCCTTTTACAGAGGCTATTCTTGCTTGTTTTATGTGACACTATTGCCCAAACACATCTTAAGTGGTTATCCAAATAATTAGGCTGAGAAGAATTATCACTCAGTTTTTAAGTATCACACAGTAGTAAAATTGTTGAGGTTGGGAAGTACCTCGACAGACCACCTAGCCCAACCTTCCTGCTCAAGCAGGGTCAACTACAGCAGGTTGCTGAGGGTTGTGTCCTGTTGGGTTTTGAATATCTCCAAGGATGGAGACTCCACATTCTCTGGGCAACCTGTCCCAGTATTCAACAACCCTCACAGTAAAAAAACAAACAAACAAACAGACACCTTTTTCCTATGTTTAAATGAAATTTCTTGTATTCTACCTTGTTCCCATTGCCTCTTGTCCTACTCCCATCCCTTCACCATCTTTATGGTACTCTGCTGGACTCGCTCCAGTCTTTTGATGTCTCTCTTGTACTGGGGAGCCCAGCACAGGACCCAGCACTCCAGATGAGTACAGGGGAAATATCACTTCCCTCAACCTGCTGGCACTGCTCTGCCTCATGCAGCTCTCAATGCCCTTGGCCTTTTTTGCCACAAAAGCACATTGCTGGCTCACAGTAAATTTGGTGTCCACCAGGACCAGTTCCTTTTCTGCCACACTGCTTTCCAGCTGACCAACCCCCAGCCTCTCCTGATGCGTGGGATTAATCTTGTCTAAATACAGGGCTTTGCACTTGCCTTTGTTGAACTTCATGAGGTTGCTGCTAGCCCATTTCTGCAGCTTGTCCAGGCCCCTCTGAGTGGCAACACACCCCTCTGGTCTATCAACCACTCCTCTCACACTTGAGGGAACATTCTGTCCCATCATCCAAGTCATTAATGAAGATGTTAAACAGTATTGGCCCCAGATTTGATCCCTGGGGTACGTTACTAGTAACTGGCCTCTAGCTGAACCTTGTGTCCTGGTCACAACCATTTAAGCCTGGTCATTCAGCCAGTTTTCAATCCACCTCACTGTCCATATATCTAGCCCACATTTCATCAGTTTGTCAGTGAGAATGTTATGGGAAATGGCGTTGAAAGCCTTGCTAAAGATAAGATGAACAACATCCACCATAACAGTCACCTCATTGTAGAAGTCTATGAACTTGGTCAGGGATGATTTTCCCTTCATAAATCCCTGATGACTACTCCAAATGACCTTCTTGTCCTTCATGTGTTTGGAAATGGTTTTGAAGAGATTCAGTCCATTGTTTTCCATGGGATAAAGGGGAGGCTGACCGGCCTGTGTCTCCCGGGATCCTCCATCTTGCCCTTCATGAAGGCAGGAGTGGCAATTGCTTTCTTCCAGTACTCAGGAACCTCCCTCAGTTGCCACAGACTTTCAAAGCTGATCAAGATTATTCTTGCAATGACGTGGGTCAGCTCTCTCAGCACTTGTGGGTGCATACCATCAGGTCCCAGGGGCTTATGTATCTCCAGTTTGTTTAAATGTTCCTTAACCAGATGCTCCTTGCCCTGGGATTCCTGAAGGCAGGTCTTACCAGTAAAGACCAAGGTGAAGGCAGCAAAGAGCACCTTGGCCTTTTCTGTGTTCTTTGTGATCAGATCCCCTGTCCCATTCAGCAACAGTCCCGTATTTTCCCTTAACTTCCTTCTGCAGTTTATGTGTCTGTAGAAACCTTCTTTGTTGCCCTTCCCATGTTTCACCAGATTTAACTCCAGAAGGGCTTTGGCTTTCCTAACCCCATACCTGCATTCTCATACAGTGTCTCTTTATTCCTCCCAGGTCACTTTTACTCTGCTTCCACCTCTTGCACAGTTCCTTTATGTCTGAGTTCAGTTAGAAGCTCCTTGTTCATCCGTGAAGGCCTCCTATGTGTCAGAATGGACCTTTCTTGAGCTTGGAGGAGGCAATCCTTGAAAATCTTGGACACCTCTTCTCTCCGTGGCTGCATGTCATGGGATTCTTCCAAGCAGATTTCTGAAGAGGCTGAAGTGTGCTTTCCAAAAGTCCAGGCTGTGGTCCTGCTTTTTGCTCTGGTCCCTTCCTTCAGGATCCTTAACACCATCTCATGGACACCACAGCCTGCCCCTGACTTTTACATCCCCGACCAATTCTTCCTTGTTTGTTTGAGGTCCTACAAAGCATCTCCCCTCATTGGCTCCTTGATTGCCTGTGTCATGTCATTAATGCACTCCCAAAACATCTTGGATTTCCCATGTGCTGCTGTAATCTTTTTCCAGCATATATTGGGGGGCTTCAAGTCTCTCATAAGGCACAGGGCCTGTGAACATAAGGATTCTTCCAATTGCGTGAAGAAGGCCTCATCTACTTCTTCCTAGTCAGGCAGTCTGTAGCAGACACCCACCGCAATGTCACCCATGTTGGTCTGCCAACTAATCCTGATCTATCAGCTCTCACCAGCTCATTGTTCATTTGTAGGCATGCACTCTGTTGTCACATGTAAAGGGTGATCTCCTCCTGCTGTCCCAGCCTGTCCTTGCTTAATAGCCTGTATCCATCTACCACAGCACTCCAGTCATGTGAGCTATCCCACCATGTCTCCATGATTCCAATGAGCTCATAACTCTGTAACTGCACACAGACCTCTAATTCCTCCTGTTTGTTCACTTCAGAGAGGCAGCAAGTCATGCTGATTTCCCAGAAAGGTCATGGGAGCTTTCCCCATAGTCCTGTCTGGTAGGCACTTCTTTATTTATGTGGATATGTTTGGGTGGGGCTCCCTTCTGCACTGTTTTGTTGATTACAACATCCCTCTTGTTAACATCACCCCACACGCCAACCTTGTCCACCACTTCCTCATGTCACTGCTGGTCATCCTTCCCCATCACTCCTAATTCAAAGGTTTCCTCACCAGGTTGGACAGCCAGCTGGCAAAGATGTTTTTTGTTCTGCTTGATCAGCTGGATCCCATCTCTTACAAGCAATCCTCAATCCTCAGAGAGGGTCCCCTGGTTGTAAAAAACCAAAACCTTGTTGTCAACAAAGTTTGACAGCTGCACAACCAATTTTTGACCCACGAGTATATTTGCACTAAAAATGTATAATAAATGCTAAAGATTAAAACTTTTGTCAAAGCTCTTCTTCTTTATAAATGCAGGTCTCTGATGACAGCATGGCATTTGTTACTAGCCATTATTTTCCATGAGGTTTCAAGTCATATGAGAAGACTGCTCCTGCTCCTAAGTTCACTGCATGTTGCACTATGTTGCATTTCATATTGCTTGTTTTCAGTTTCTAATCTGTGCATTGGGGGAAAAAGTGTCTCTTCTGACATGGGAAATCAACCTAGCAAAACTACTGATATCATCTCTTTACAATGTAATTGTAACTGAGAGAATAGTTTAATTTCAAGCCAATTTAAAGAACACCAAGAATTCTCCAGGTTTGAGCAGCTGTGTATTTCAGAAGGGATACATATTCACACAGAACATACTGCACTGGGTATAGCTATCGCACTAGAAAGAAATACAGAGCTGAACTGGCAGTGGAGAACCCATGAGTTCTAAATGCTTACTATCACTTCCAGCCCCCTTCCCAAATACGTGTAGTCAGAAGACAAAATTGTATTATGCCTTTGAGGTATGATTCTAATCACATCATTCAGATTAAATTATGAACACAATTGATTTTATTCTATCTAGTCCTACGTATACTTGATATTATATTTAATAATTTAGGTGGTGGCCTAACATTTGAAAAAGAATGGGGAGAGACTGAGAAAGGAAGACATATAGCAAACAAGGAAGTCAGGTTTGCAAAGAAAAGTTATGATGCCATTTAAAATGAATATGTTGTAAACCTCAGAAAAATACACCTTTTTGCCTGTCATGGTCTAGAATAACTAACTTCTGGAAATTCTGCACAGCAGTGGGACCCCATAAATCAAAAATATTTATTCTGCATCATGCCAACACTTCCAGTTGGGCCAATCAAAAGTCACACTCATATCAAAGGAAAGACACTCCTTTTCCTTTTCTCCCAATTTCAGAAAGCACTTTGAAAGCCCACAGAAGCCTTTTTTAAAGAGCAGTTGTAAGGGGCCTTACAAAAGCTTATCTAGGAGAGTGAAGAACATCTGCTGTCTCTCAGAAAAGACTCTCAGGATGGTGCAAGCTCTTGTCTAAGGGAATGCATGCAGAGTTAGGCGTAGCACCTTCCTCAAAGGGCTGTGTCCCCCATATGGCAGCTCTGGCTCCAGAGGCAGCCAGACTATTCAGCACATGCAGAAGCTAGATGAGCTGCAATATACCTGGCATGTCTCTACCGCTTCCTGTGCCCATACTAGTCCTGCTGTCTCTTAGGCATGGAAAGTAACTGTTAATGCCTAAACCCAATGCTGTCTTTGGCCTTGAATCCACACGCAGGAAGAAGTAGAGTAAGGTCAGATGGGGTTGTTTTCTGAAGCCCTGGGGATCTGCTCATGTTCACAATTTCTATGGAAGGAGGGGGGCAGCAGATTAAGCACATTGTCCCTATGGCACTCCATCACAGAGCAGGGAGGCTTTTCAGCCCTTAGCAGAAAAGCAGAAAGAAGGAAATAAAAAACTTGGGCTTGAATGAGAAGATAAGGGCAATGAAAGCAGCTGCCAGAATTGAGCCCAAAGGCAGAAGGTCTGCTAGTGACAGACGGTAGTGACCAAAACACTGCTGGAAGGAGGGAACATATGCAATATTCATTTATTTGAGGCTTAACAGTTCCTATATGTGCTCCTAACAAACTGCTTATAAACAAGGTTCCTTTGGCTATGGTTTTAATGATACTTGCTTGCCTACACAGTTTCAGTAGTATATGAAGGGTCTGGTAAAAGGAAATCATCCCTAGTTAAAAACCTCAAATAGTATCTTATGTCCAGTTAGGTTTTAAGTCCAGAAAGAATGGAGGCAAAATCATTAGTGCCATGATCACCTTTAGAGGTGGAATAGAAATGTCCTAAGCTCCGATTCTCTGGCAAGGGGTCAGTTGATTACTGGATGGGACAACACAAATGCTGCTTCTTTTCTCTGTGCTGTGTAAATCACACCCCTGCCATGGTAGACAATTATGTTTTTCTTGGTCAATTCATAATATATTAAATGTAATTTGTGGTTTAACTCCACCTAGAATTTTCTTGTTCCATAGGTTTCTGATGAGGCTGGAAATATCACACCTAGTGGGCTTGGGCTACTGGAATGGGGCAGCACAGATTCTATTGAATCCTTCCTTCCAATTTGCACCCTGCAGAGGTAGAGCTGTCACATAAAGATCTACTATAATTGATAGGTAAGATAATTTCAGTGTGGTTGCATATGTCTGTTTCATTATTTTAACTCATTAAAAAAGCATCAATTAAAAAAATGAAATTCCTTATGCAATAGCCATCCTCCTCCTGAGACCAAACATTTAAAGTGCTAGCATGCCATGCCTATCATGCATACCATTTTCTGTTTTAGTTTTATCCCAACTTCTTCCGTTTCTAATCTATCTTTCAATCATCTCCTTTCCTGTGAGGAATCTCAAACCAACATCACTAAGAAGAAGAATAAAAGTAATTGGTGGCTTGATAGAGTTTGAGAAAATAATAGTGCTAACATAGGAAATAACAATGGTACTTTGTCTTTAATTTATTTCTCCTCTTCCAATGTGCTTTGGAGATAGACTTACTTCCAGGTCCAACTCCAGAAATGCTGTATCTAAGTGGTGGACATGGCAACCATTTAAAGCATGCAAAACTCAACAGGAGTTCTCAGTGGGAATTCAGAATAGCTTTGCAATTCAAATGACAGGCATATTTCACATTGGCAGACTGTAATTTCACTGTCTGGAATTTGGCCAAGATATGAGGGTCATGCTCTTATTCTTACAAAAAGGGTCTTGGGATTTTTAATCATCTCAAGCAGTTGGGAGCTTGGTTTTATTCCTGAATTAAATTTAAACACTTCCCTGAGGACCCTGAGACAATGCTGAAGCACCTGTTCGGTAAAGGTTCAGGCGAACAAGCATGTCGTCTGATTCTAACACCACCTTCATTTGCTGAATTTTCATGCATGATGCCATTTCCTATCCAAGTCATTACCCATTGTGACCATGCTCTGTATAAGAGATCTGATGACAGCAGCCCAGCATATCTGCAAGCAGAGGAAGCACATGCTGGTGATGATTTCTCTGCCTTCGACACCTAACTATACGTTTCTTTCAGACTGAGAAAATGTTATTAGCAAGAGTCTCAAAAAAAGCTCTAGACTTCCAATTTGGCTAATCAGTACTAGCATAAACAAAGTAGCAGTGCAGTCAGGCACAGCAGAACCAAGAAAGCACATGCAGTTTAATGCTGACAAATAGCACAGTGTATTTTAGGGCAAAGAATAAAAAGAGGGAATATTTGTCAAATGGAGAGCATCTTCAACATACTGAACAAGAGCCATTTTTGCAGTAATATGAGGAAAGGCCCCCAAACCATCAGCACAATGTGCAGCTGTACGATGAAGGGAAACAGAAGGGTGGGTTGTACTGCTGGAGGAATACATTATCAATCAAAACAAGGGCAAATCCAGGACACCTTCTGGTGAAAGGCAAGTACAGAGAAAAGTCTCCTCCCTCAAGCTTCCCACCTCCTTCACTCATGAAATCCTTTACTAAAACCTTCATTTATGGCCGACCCATTCTTTCTGGCAAGACTGGAGGGCAGCCCATAGCTAACACCTACCTTCATCTCTGCTGCTAGCCACAGAGAGAAATCTGGATTTTGGGGTGTCCATTGCTCAGCCTGCATGGTACTGGAAGGGGTGAAGAACATTTCAATCAGTTTTTAAAAAAGCATTAAACTAAGCCAGTTTCAAAATCAGCCTAGTTCCATGCCCTGCAGAAAAGCTTTGAGGAAGGGGATTGGGGAGGTGGAAAGTGATTGCTGGTACTTCTTAACATAGCTATATAGCTACATCAGTGATTGAAGAGGCACTCTGCCTTCATCTGCAGCACAGGGCAGGAAACTCTGATCGTAACTTGAAGGAAACAGGAATGCATAGTAAGGGAGAATGGTTGAACAGATTTTTCTCAGGAGTCAGGAGGTAGCAACTTCACTGAGAAAAGATGGGCAGAAGGGAATGAATCAGGCTGGGTTAGTAAGAATGTTTTGCCTGATCTATCAAAAGGGGCACCTCCTTGCTAGTACATGTTAGATTTGTTAAGATGGACACCTACACTTTCAGCTCCCTGGCATCCCCTTAGCCTCCCAAAAGCAAGGAGGGCAAGGAGATGTATTAGTGAAGTTTGACTGTAAAGAACAATGGGAAGTAAATATATGTATGCTGACAAACTGAGTCCATTAAGAAAGTCCCACAAGGGAAGGGTTGAACTGAGGGAAAGGGGAGAGGATCAATGAGGAAAAGAATACGTTGTACAGCAAATTTAGATCCATGACCTAAGTCTTGTGCGCATAATACACTGCAGCCACTCAACAATATATCAACTCAAGTAGTGTGCATGGTGGTGTTGGGTCGATGGTTGGACTCGATGATCTTAGAGGTCTTTTCCAACCTCAATGATTCTATGATTCTATAACATGCAATCTGCTTCAGGCTGAGAGACTACTCTGCAAAACATGGAGTTAACAGGAGCCTGATAGAGGGAAAAACGTACAGATTAAAGGCCAACAGAGTCTCACTGCAGTGATCTTGCACTGTAATTTGGTATCAAAAACATTTACACAGTGATCTATGCTGTGTATATAACTTTACATTATACATGTGCATTCAGGACTATCAAAGCTGGGAAAATGCAACACTGTCTCCAGAATTTTTTTTCCAAAACTTTTTTTTCTTCTGGGAAAAACAAGCAAAGAAATGTAGCATAATGACACCAAAAACCTCTACCCAGTGGCTGAAAGGACACTACTAGGAAGCTGGCCCAGCTGTGAGCCACTGGATAGATCCTGTTATGCCAATGATAGAATCATAGAATCATTTGGGTTGGAAGGGACCTTTAAAGATCATCTAATCCACCCCCCCACCATGGGCAGGGACATCTTTCACTAGATCAGGTTGATCAAAGCCCTGTCCAGTCTGACTTTGAACACTTTCAATGATGGGGTGTCCACAACTTCTCTGGGCAACTGGTTCCTGTGTCTCACCACCCTCATCACAAAAAATTTCTTCCTTATATTTAATCTAAACCTTCCCTCTTTCAGTTTAAAACTGTTGCCCCTTGTCCTGTCACTACAGGCCCTGGTCCTCCTTCTTCTTTCTTATAAGCGCCCTTTAAATACTGATAGGCTGCAACAAGGTCTCCCCGGAGCCTTCTCTTCTCTAAGCTAAGCAACTCTGCAGCTCTCTCAGCCTTTCTTCCCAGGAGGGATGTTCCAGCCCTCTGATCATTTTTGTGACCCTCCTCTGGACCCTCTCTAGCCAGGTCCATGTCTGTCTTGTACTGAGGACCCCAGAGCTGGATGCAATACTGCAGGTAGGGTCTCATGAGAGCGGGGTAGAGGGTGAGAATTGCCTCCCTTGACCTGCCAGCCACACTTCTTTTTATGCAGCCCAGGATACAATTGGCTTTTGGGGCTGCAAGCACACATTGCCAGCTCATATCCAATTTTTCATCCATCAGTATCCCCAAATCATTCTTTGCAGGGCTGTTCTCAATCTGTTTATCCCCCATTCTACACTGATATTGGGGATTGACCCGACCCAAGTGCAGGACCTTGCCCTTGGTCTTGTCTTCATGGGGTTCACATGGGCCCACTCCTCAAGCCTGTCAAGGTTCCTCTGCATGGCATCCATTCCCTTAAGCATATCAATAGCACCACTCAGCTTGGTGTCATCCACTAACTTGTTGAGGGTACACTCAATCCCACTATCTATGTCATTAATTAAGATATTAAACAGCACTGGTCCCGGTCCCAGTATGGACCCTTGAGGGACACCACTCCTTACTGGTTTCCACTTGGACATCGAGCCATTGACTAACTCTTTGGTTGTGGCCATCCAGCCAATTCCATATCCATCTAATAGTCCATCCATCAAACCCATCTCTCTCCAATTAAGAGGCAAGAATGTTTTGGAGAACTATGTCAAAGACCTTACAGAATTCCGGGTAGATGATATCAGTTGCCCTTCCCTTGTCCACTGATGCAGTCTGTCCACCATTTGTGAAGGCCACTAGATTAGTCAGGCACAATTTGCCCTTGGTGAAACCACGTTGGCTGTCTCTAATCACCTCCCTATCTGCTATATGCTTCGACATAGCTTCCAGGAGGATTTGTTCCATGATCTTACCAGGTACTGAGGTGAGGTTGACTAGTCAGTAATTCCCAGGGTCCTACTTTTTACTTTTTTTAAAAATGGGTGTGAAATTCCCTTTTCTCCAGTCACTGGGGACTTCATCGGACTGCCATAACTTTTCAAATATGATGGAGAGTGGCTTAGCAGCTATGACTATTCCAACCAACAAAATAAACCATCCAAACCACTTATGAGAAGCCTAGCAGTCCTAGAATTAACTTTGGACAAGCAATTAATGAGCTCCAAATAGTGGTGCTGACAATTTTCATATTTTCTGTTGCTACCAACATCTTCTTGGAAGTGACATCAATCAGTGAAGATGGAAAGATTAAGATTTTTGGCTTACCTAAATTGCTTTAGGTGAACAATCTCTGTTCCAATCAGGGCAAATCCCAGCCCGCTTTTAGGAAGCCCAGGAAGACGGATGAAGGGTTGCAGTCCTAGTCTGGGCCCTGGAGTGCTTGCGGAAGGGGTTGTGCTCTTGTCCAGGCAGGCCTCATGAGCCTGCAGTGGACTGAGGATTTGTTTCTGCCTCCCATGCTGCAGTAGACAGAGCCACCATAGTGGCTTCCTTGGAGTATATATGGTCCTTCAGCAGGACTTTCTCTGATGGCCAGAGAGCAGATGTGATGCCAGCTGATGAAGGCCTATCCCCACAGAGAATGTGGGAGCCCTCATTTAGGAGCTAATCCTCTGCCTAATTCCTCAACAATTTTTCAGGCAGGTGTGCCAAGTGGTATGACCTTCTACAACATCTGGAATTGCAATGCAATTGGCAATGTGCAGAGCTATTTGCTGAGTGGCCTTCATGTTGTAAACAGTTTCAGCAGTTCTTCGCTACATTGCTCACTGGAATATAAGGAATCTCTTTCATTTCCTAATTTTGACCAGCTTTCTAAAAAGCTCTCTAAATAGTTGTATGCCAGGCCATACCACTGCTTAGCACTTCAGTACAAGTGTCAGTCACTGTAATAACATTAACCATGAAAAATTCACTTGATATTAGTGAATATAACATTGTGTACAATTCCACAGGAGTTACTCATTTGTTTTCCTGACTGACACCTTTGAAATTCTCAGTACTATGCATTTTCCATGTATCCTGACAGTTCTTGATATAAATAGAGACTTCTCTCTTACAAACAAAAAACATGCCCCCCCCCCCAAGACATGGGCATGTGTACACACACACACACACACACACAGAAGGAAGGAAAAAAAGGAGCGGTTGCATTGCTTATTTTTCATTCATATAAATTATTCTTTTGTGCTGTCAGATCCAATAATGGACTCTAAGCTGCTGCCCACTTCTCCATGATCCATTCATGAATCAAAGGAAGGAAGCAGACAAGTACAAAAACACCACAGTCCCTTGGCAGCTTTTGCTACTTAGCAGCTTTTTTTCAGAGAGAAACAATTTGCCCAGGAATGTACTGATGTCTCCTCTTTCTTTGAACGTCTTCACAGGCTCTCTTCTATGTATAGTATCAAGCATGAGTGGTCTGTCTTTACTCTCAGTGCTTCTCACAGTCTCATACCACCTTATTGATATGAGATATGTAGATCAGTAGATCATATCTCATCCAGGCTGGTCCATGACATACCCTTACCTCACAGTTGCTACATTTTGAAATAAACATTTTCCTACTTTTCTTCCTGTGCTGCTCATCACATGGGGCCAAAGCTTTCCCATAAACATCCATAATGCTGCTTCCTTATCATATTTCAACTATGCTCAGCAACATACACTTGAGATTTGCTTATCTTTTCCTGCCCATCAGAAAAAAAACACAAAACACTTTGCACTACACATGTGCTGCAACCATTGCCACTCATCCTTATTGTGTCATTGCTTCCTTGTATTCTGTCATCTGCCTATACCCATTCAGAGTACTATAAGTCCTTTGAGGCAAGAACCATCATTTTGCTTTTTGTTTGTACAATGCCTGAAACAATGAGGCTTCAGTGTGCGACAGTAGGGTAATATGAATAAGCAAATAAATAATGACAATTTAAGATATGTGAAAATTCCTTTCTCAGGTTGGCATAGCTTTTCTATGGGTAAGACATGAGTAATGAGTGTCAAAAAGAGAAAAATGTCAGCAAAATAATATTTCTTTTCCATGAAATGAGACAGTATATAATTTATTTTTTCTTTTACCTTTTTTTATGCTGAATACTTTATGTTTGGCTACTCTTCCTTTCTGAGGTGTTCCCTGCAGCCCCAGGGGGGGTGAAGGTAGTGTGGAAAGACGGCTTGGAATACATAGAGGGAACTGATCTTTTGCATAAGAAAGTGCTGTTTTAACACATTTTTCAGAACAGAACTGAACTAGACTGAAAACACTATTTTTATATTTTGTCCTAATTATCTCCTTCAGGACATCAGAGATATACAAATAATTGCTGAAGCTGGAAGTTGGAAAGAGCAATTTCTGCTACTGGGATTATAAGGTGCTTTAAGAATTCATTTCCTTTCACAGATTTTCAACCAGCAATTAATTAGCTATATATGGTAATTTCACTTTCTTAACCATTGTCAATATTTGGAAGCTTCTTTTATAGATTTGTGATTAACATCTAATTATAAACTAATTACACTGTTCATAGTAATAGAGGATCTTGTGGGTTGACAGAAAATCTATGAACGATGCCCAGGAGACAGCAGCAGATTTAATACATTCCAGTCTTGTCATCTCCTTTTACTAACCAAGAAAGCCTCAGGACACCTAGTGCTCGATCTTGGGAGCTATTCCTGCCTCCATTAAGAAACTGAGAAAGAATTTCAGCTGCCAGCAAATGACATAGGTGAACTTTCTGCTTCCTTCAAGTTTAAGCAAGGTGATAAGAAAGAAAAAAATGGAACACAATGACAGACAGCAGTAGCACAAATGAATTGCTGCTTTATGTGGTAGGGAATGGATTCAGTGTGTCTGCCTGAAAAAAGTCATCATTTCCCCTGCCTATTTCCTAAGAAAATAAAGCTGAAGGTTCAGAACTGGGGGTTACATCTCTAGCAAGGGTGGGATTCAATCATATTTTGTGTACTATTTTCTACTTTCTTCCTTGTTACACCACTTATTTTATCCACTGATATGTTCCCTTTTATTTTGTAAATATTTCCATCTACTGCTGCTCACTCTCCATTTCCCTAGAAAGTTTTGTTATCTCTAAAACTTGTATTTTGCATCATCTTTCAATGAGATTAACTATAAATACTGTGGCAGAGTCAGCAAGGACAGTAAGAAAATCATCTTTGGGAGGGGAAGACCCAAAAGTTAACTGATATGTTCCTAAAAAGCTCAGAGGAAGCCTTGAGGTGACTAGATAGTACAAAAGGAGCAGGTGTAATAACAGCTTTCATAGACTAACATGCACACACACTGGGACACTGTTAAGGGATATAAGGAAATTAAAGTACTGGAAGTTATGTCCAGAGTTCTGGGAAAAAAGGGGCAGTGAGACTGAAACAAACAAACAAACAAACAGACACATGCAGAGTTCTAGTCTCCATAGCCTGCTCTACAAATCACATGCTTCCCACAGGATAAACTCCACAGACCTGCAGTGACAAAATTAGACACAATGTACACTAAGGGCAAGTTAAAAGTAAAAATGGCAAGTTTAAGACACTTAAAGTGTTTCTGACGCAGTTGTCCTTCCTGGTCCAGAGATGTAACAGGGCTCCATCTCTGTACATCTTGCTCACCCCAATTTAGATCAGGGCTGTGCCTTGGATACAGATTAAAAGCAAAGGGTACACATATTGTGGGGGTTATGTTTTCAGCCTGGCACTTCATCTGTGAGATATGAAAAAATCCCACATGCCTAATGGGCTGATCACACTGAGACTTTTACACTTGGCTCGTTGCTATGGGATAAAGAACAAATGCCTTGCTCTTATTTGATAGGGAAAAACATGGTAAGTCTTGTCTTGGTTGAGGCATCGCCAGTTCTGCTAACATTTGGGTGAGCACAGATATATCTGATTCATGTTTTCTTTCTTCTGTGCTTTGATCACCAACAAAACAGTTCACTCCTCTGAGGTGTATTATTTTGGCCTCTTTAAAAAAGCAAGCAAATGCTGCTTATCTGTCACATTTAACTTAGATTAGTACCACCTCTTTTTTCTTTTCTCCAGATGTCAAGATGAACAGCTAAATGTGTTTTAAGGAAAAGGCAAAAAGTTTTAATGCCAGAAGACTAGTTCAAGCATAGGAGAAAGTGCTCGAATGTGCCTGGGAGAAAGAGTAGACTCTGAACACTTTCAGTTCAAATGCTTCAACTCTTTGAGTGTATCTAATAGTCACATTTGCTAAGCCTCTGGGACTGCACAGTCCTGGAGGATTATTGGACAACCCAGCCCAACTTCTGTACTATCCTCAGCCCACTTTGGTATTTCATCTGGTGAGATCACGAGGAGGCAGACACCAAGATGTGGGCATTATGAGCTTTTTACCTGCATGGGACCAAGGGCAAACTCCAACAGGAGGCTCATCCTGTACACTCTGCCTGGCAGATTTCTCTGTTGTCAACGTATGTGCTATCAGTAGGTCTTTCGGATTCTGTAGCCCCAGGTAAGCTATCATCACTGTCACAGCTGTCTGAAAGTAAAAGGACTATTGACCACTCAGGAAAAAACTCAAATGTAACCAGAGGGGTAGAAGGAGATGTATGAAGGGAAGCAGAGAAAAAAAGATGGGCTTTTACCTGAGAGGGAAAAGAACACTATATATATTTACTTTGGTGAATGGAAGTAAAACAACTGGTTAGGCAGAAGGAATGGATACGTTTTAAAAATAGGGGAAATAAAAAGTAATTCTGAAGAGGGCAGTCCTTTATTTTTCATCTGTCTTCATAATGACCTTCTGATGTCTAAAATGGAGCAAGTTTTAAAAAGCTGTTATAGATACAGATGTCACAGATTTTGTCACAGAGGGATTTGGGCTAGGGAACCTGCAAGAAGAGATCTCAGTGGCATAAAATCCAAAATTTATTCTCTAAGCAGGATCGGAATAGCAAGCCAGTTGTGATTTCTATTCTCCCACTCAAAGACACGCACAAGTGTATACTCTGTATAAAACCCGTTCACAACTACCGATGTCATAAGTTCAGCCACAACCAGCACCAGGGACTTAGGAAAGTCAGGCCCTGACCCCAGTCTCCGTGTACTCCTGAGCCCAGGCTGGCAGACCGGCTTCCTCATGCATTGCTTCAGCCCTGTGGTCAGCCTTCTGGCATGGTGCAGGGCACCCATGGATTTGTTATGCTGAGGCACTACTGTCTTCCTTATTTTTTTCTTTCTAATTTGGATGGTCTGCATGAGCCACCAAAGGCCTCATGGGTGTCATCAGCCCGGGACACTCTCTTTGACTTTCTGCATTACTGAAGTGAATTAGTGGTTGTTACCTTCATCATTAGTTGTTCCAAGGATGTCACTTCTTGCAAGAATGTAAAGCTATTAATATTCAACTGTACATCTTTGCTTCTCCCCATGTCATACCTAACCGTTACAACAGGGCAAGTGTAGTCCAGAGCTTTTAGGTGACCCTTCCCCATGACAGTTGTCTGTACTTACCCTTGTTTTTCCTGTGCGTATCAAAATCATATAATGTTAGAGCTGGGCAGATGTCATCAAAGTCTCACTTATTTGAGCAGGGCTTATCTGTCCTAGGGACAGATATGTACAGCCTGTTAAAAACTGTCGTCACACCCATCTATAAATACCTCACGTTGCTGGCTCCTCATCCTCTGAGATTATTTCACCATCCCAGTAGTCATGCAAATTACTCTGTATTTAGAGGGGTGATGAACAGGCAGTTGGCACTTGCCCATAGAGCATTGGCTCAGAGTCAGTTTGCCATAGCTGATAGAGACAAGATGGGATCTGATTCAAACTACAGACACTCAGTCAAGATTGAGTGCTGCACCTGTGACACAAGATAATGTGTGAGGGTAAACCTGGAGAGCAATTAAAACATAAATCCATCTAAAAAGTGTCTCTAGAGCTAGATAGACTGCCAGTTTGAACTAACAAAGTATTGGAGAGCACAAGCATCAGTTGGCATAGCGCATGTATGCAATGCAAGCACCATTTCAACATTCTTTATTCTTATTCTTTCAAAGTTTGAAAAATATCTATGCTGCTTCTAACAAAAAGTTCGGTACACCCCCATTGATCATCCAAAGCTGCAGAACTTCAGCTTTCAGTCCTCAGCAGTATTATATTTGAAGCATTGCTGTATGCTTCCTTAGGGACCAACTCCCTAGGTCCTAACCTGGCATTAAGAATTGTCCATCATTTGCATAACGTGTTCTTTCTCTCTAGACTGAGAAACTACAGCTTCAGAAATCCTGCAGATGTGCCTGTTCCCTGTGACTGTAGAAGACACTGAAAGATTTGTGCTTACCTGATAACTTCCTTTCTTTGACAGTTCGCTCTTGTAATTTGATCTGCTTAGGAAGTTTCATTGCAATGTTTAAACATAGAACTTACTGACAACTACTCGAAGAGCCTTTATACGAATAGATCATAATGCACTTGTCAACATACAACTACTAGGGAAGAAGTGAAACTTTAGTTTTTGAATATTTGGTTCTGGGATCTGCTCTTTCCAAGGATATGTTTAAGCCTCAGATGCATGGGATAGCTCTGTTTTCTGATATATTACATAGGGGAATAGACAGCCATAAGTCGCTAAAGTGAGAAAAAAAAACAACAGACAGAGACATATTTTTCATCTCTAATCACAAATGTATTCAAATTCATTTTTCTTGTGAATATCCTCCTAAACTGAAAGCAGTCTGAAGAGACTGCAGTGTCTGATCAACAGCAGTCCACTTCCTTGTAATGGGATATTGCATGTGTTGGCACTAGAATCAGCAATAATATATGAGCTGCAAATCAGTGGGACAAAAATTCCTACATTAATGAAATGTACAAGTGGTATCGTAACAAAAAAACAAAACTGCTATTAAAGAACAATAAACCCACATGCTTTCGTCTTAACACTTGTATTTGTTTGTACTCATTGAGAAAGTTTGAGAAGTGATACTGAGAGATTTCACATGAAAGAGACAATGAGAAGGAAGTTTCAGAAACATTTGCTGGCTGAAGTACAGCTATCTGCTTAAAACATTCCTCAGATCAAATTCCTATTGGCAGAGGATAGCAGGCTGAGAGACAGGCTGTTTGGGAAATGACTAAGCAACAATGGCAAACTAAACCACAAAGTGTCATTAAACCTGAATGCCGTTACACAACGATACAGAGAAATGCAAGATACAACTGATTTATTGCAATGGAATTACAAATGTAAATTACATAAAACCCAAGGACAATTTCTATACTGTGATTATCACCATATCCCAAGGAATGCCTGGAGTTCTTAGCTTTTGTTATATTCCAGTGTCTATGGGAACAGCATTTGAAAATGATCTGTAGAAATTGGTGTTACTGTGACAAACAAGGAAACTCAGTACCTCAAAGTTTTGTCTGATCGTGTGAGATCTTTATATTCTGTTTGGCTGTAAACAGTGGAGATACAGTGCCCAAATGTATAAATATATTGGGTGAGCATCTCAGAGCACTGTGCTAAATAAAGTGATCTACTTTAGTGAACCCTAAAACTGACAGGATGAGAGAATACAACAACAATTTTGTCTTCTGAGGAAATCTGAAATAAATTACAGAGTGTGAAAATACATGCTCAGGAGATATGGAGTCAAGAGATACCAATTTATCAATCACACACTTGCACTGGTTAATTAGAGCTCCTGAGACAGACTTAGCTAAGATACGAACATACAAGTGTGGCTTGATTCATTTTCTGTCATATTCTGAAACAAAAGAAAGACTTCAACTAGTGTGAACAAATTATAATTTAATTTCATCCATGTGACTCTGAAAATTAACATTTAATTTCCATTTTTCACTGATGTATATTATTTGCCCATGTAAATAGTGTTAATGAATGTTGTTAAATAGCCTTTCAATATTCAGTTCACCTGTTCATCAGGGACACATATATTCTATTTGAGGAAAGTAACATATAGTTCATTTCTGTATTACCATTATTAGCATAGCAGTATGGGGCATATATTTTGAACCTGGGCTAATCATTTCTGTTATGGCTTGCATTAGTTGTTTTTCAATGGACAAATTCTATCTGTTGATTTTAGAAACTGTTCTTCACACCATCTGAGTAGATAAGGATGCATATAAATTCAAAATATTTAACATAGCACAGTGCAATCCTTATCCTATTTCTAAATAGCCCAGTCAGATGTCACCACTATGTAACAGACAAGGTTCCTGTGGACATAGAGGAGTTCAAAACAGGACATAGACAAACTATGAGGGTCCCCAAGAGATGGTCAGTAAAAAATGGTTTGTTCTTTTTAAATGAAAAAACCATAATTTTAGCAAAATTGAACAATACTTTTTAACCAGAAGACCTTGTAACAAAAATCTTTAAAGTCCCATGCCTTGAATGAGGACCTCAAATCTGCTGAAATGAAGGTTCTATTGCTCAGATGATGTCCTATTCAGCAACTTGGAAACAGCTAGCAGAAAGCAGCTTTGGTGAGATAATCCTGTGAGATACCAGGACATATACATTTCACTGGCTTCAGGTCTTAGAATCAAGAGCTTGCAAGACAAATATCAACTTCTTTTTAACAAAATAGATTTTCTGATATCTTGAAAGAAAATTAATCTCAGTATTTTCAGATACTTACAATTCTTTTGGAAGAATACTAGGGTTGGGTTTGGAGATATTCTTGGAGACACCCAAACCTGAAGAAAATTATTAATGTGGAGTCTATGCTGTGTGCTGTTGAATTCCCTTGCATTCCATTCCTGTAGGAGTTTACTGTGGTGTTACAGAAAGTAAATGTTTGGAAAGTATTCATATGGAATATCAGTAAAACTTCTGCTCTATATTAGACAAATATTCTTCCAAGATTCTTTCTTGTCAGTGCATTGTTAAAAGCTAGAAAAATCTACCGATATAAGAGGGGGAAAAAAGAAAATATTAATGAGACACTGAGGAAAAGTTAATATTTATTTCTTTAGCCCCGTAAATATATATGATGTTTAAAAAATGGAAATTCAAGCTCCCTGGGCTGGGGACTTCATATAATTTTGTGTTTTCCCATTGCTTAGCATGATTTTCAGCATTGATTGGTCTATAGCTATGACCACATAGGTCAGGTAATGCTAATATAAATGACAGCATGGCTGGACCAAACTCTTTTGTCTTCTTATAGCACAATTCTTAAATGTGTGGGAAGTTAGTTTAAGACATCAGTGAATTCAAAAGGTAAGTTTTCCAGTGCACAGTGGATTTTATACACAGGTTATTCAGAACCATACCAGTTTGCAATGTTAAGCACCAGTGAGCCTTATTTACAATCTAAAGTTTATATTTCAACTCCAAAGTCAATGGGACTTGTAAGTCTTTCACCATAATATTGTGATTCTTTTGCTGTTTGAGCCAGGTATTTCCTCAGAGAAGCAGCAGCTGTAAATACAGCATACATCCTATTTTATGTATTCTAGCTGGCTAATGTTTTTCCTCTCCTTTTACCATACACACACCTAGCAAAGGTTGCACTGCCTTTCAGTTAAAACAGAGGCCTGCCATGGCTCTGCTATATTGACTTGTAGTAGGTATTTTTTTGTTGTTGCCATTCTTGGTTCCTATTGTGAAGAACTGTGATAGGTTTTTTTAATTTCTTTTCATTTTGGCACAAAGTGAAACACACAAAACAGTTACTTTCATTAGTGTAAAACTGATAGCTAATAGTCAAATCGAATACATTCTCATATTCTTCATATATAGTGCAGAAAGAGCACTATTACACCACATATTTATCTATATAGAGGCTGAAAGAGAATTCTACCATACCTGCTTGCCTTAGGTGTAATTAGTTTGGCAGAAAAGACTTTCTTAACATATCCAAACAGAGCATGTTTTCTCAAACTTATTCCAGCACTTGGTCTTCCAAACACAGGAAGGACATCACCTGACAATAAGTTCAATGTACATGCAGTCCAAGGACCTCAAAGATATTAATAAATTAATTTGTTATTTATTAACTAAGGACAATAGAAAAGAATCTAGATCTGAGAAATCTGCCATGATTTCTATCTATCAAAACTATACATTTGAAATAATTTTTTGTTTTATTTTTCCCAACTGGGTTCATATTTTGCTAATTACAAAAAGGCAGACAAATAAGGTGAAGATTGTATTTGAAAACATAGTGTGGTATTTTAGGTGTTTATATTTATTCATGGAACTGACATTACTTGAAGAGCTGTGATACTTAGCTTTCCAAGTACGTAAAACTCCTGCACTAGCCATGAGAAACCACGAATATTGGAACTCAAATCTGTTTCTGGTCCAGGACTAAGTTTTGTCCAACCTGGGTGCAGTCCAGTGTAATTTTGATGCAGGAAAGAAAACATTCCTCTACAAATTTTATTTAAAGAGTGACAGCTGTTTGAGGATACTTAGGGGCTTAGAATGTCAAAACAAATCCTAGGAGAGCTGGATTAGTGAGCAGAGGACAGGTTAGCAACTCCAAGGTACATGATGAATACGTGATTTCATGTGGTTCTGAAATTTCTTACCTCGATTTTACACCTGGACATGTGCTGTCTACTTGCACATATGTAGAATATATTTTTAGGCAGTGAACAATTGCTTTATCATTTTTCTTTCATATCTTTTTCATATCCAAGTTATCTTACTCTCATCCCGCTGTGAATACGTCTCATGCCACATTTTTGGTACCTTTTTAGTAGTCACCTTGATGACAAGCATCTGCAATATTCCTGTAAAATTAATGTGTTATAATGATCCAATTAATAGGAAATTGCACTGCACAGACTAAGATATCGTTGGATTAATCTTTTAATGTATACCTTTCAAGGTTTTATGTAGTTTTTATGCATACATCAGTACTTTGGAGGATGAAGCAGGAAGAAAGAGACACGATGTTATTGTCAGTCAATATTCCGTTAAAAAGAATCTGTACTGAAGCTTTTCTAACTGCAGAATCACTGTCTTACTTTGTACCTTACAATTTTCACCAGGTAGCCCTGTGAAATTCAAGATAAGCATATGCATATATATGCTGCTTCTGTGACATGTGAATTAGAGCTCGCAGAATTCATTGAGTAAAAAACTGAGATAATTAGGAAATAGTCATGAATTTTATCATACAATATTTAGTGAACTGGGTGATGCTCACTAAAGCCATTAAAGATTATGTTGAGAACATGTAAAGAGTGAAAGGTTTGAAGTCTGAAGAAAACCAAATGTGGTTCCTGTCTTTCAAAAACGAGTAAAGGGAAGTGATGAAATTACAGATTCATCATTCCAGCTTCAGAACCCAGAAAAATATAGGGAAAATTAAAAAAAGTCTTGTGGTAAATGCTTGAAAGATAACAACAGATGAACAGTGATGTATACAAATTCATCAGAAACATGGGGTTTCAAAATTGCTTAAGTTTCTCAAAGTGTAGCAGGTGTTCTTCATAAACAAATGTGAGAAATAGTTGGTAACACGTCTTGACATTAGTAAGATTTTTTTGACCCTATCTTCCTTGGTATTTTCTCATACAGCCTGGGAATGCTTGGTCTGTTTATATATATTGTTGTGTGTTTGACAACATGTCTGGAAAATCATTACAATGTCAAAATTAAAAGATACACTGCATGGGTTACCTGTCCTGGATCTGGACCTATTCAGTATTTTATGAATGGCATGTGTGGTGTAATAGTAAAAATATGCTTATTTAATTCTGTGGTGGGTTGACCTTGGCTGGACACCAGGTGCCCACCAAGCCCCTCTATCACTCCCCCTCTTCATCTGGACAGGGGGAGAAAATTATGATGAAAGGCTTGTGGGTCAAGGTAAGGACAGGGAGAGATCACTCAACAATTACTATCACAGGCAAAACAGACTCAACTGGGTGAAATTAATTTAATTTATTGCCAATAAAATGAGAGTAGGATAAGGAGAAATAAATCCAAATCTTAAAAACACCTTCCCCCCACCCCTCCCTTCTTCACGGGCTCAACTTCACTCCTCATTTTCTCTACCTCCTTCCCTCTGAGCAGTGCAGGGAGACAGGGAATGGGGGTTGCAGTCAACACATCACACGTTGTCTCTGCCACTCCTTCCTCCTCACACTCTTCCCCTGCTCCAGCGTGGGGTCCCACCCACAGGAGACAGTCCTCCACTAACTTCTCCAATGTGGGTCCTTCCCATGGGGTGCAGTTCTTCACGAACTGCTCCAGCATGGGTCCTTTCCACACAGTGTAGTCCTTCAGGAACAAACTGCTCCAGTGTGTGTCCTCCACAGGGTCACAAGTCCTGCCAAAAACCTGGTCCAGTGTGGGCTCTCCACCTCCTTTCTCGGCTGCTGTTGCACAGCAGTTTTTTCCCCTTCTTAAATATGTTATCACAGAGGCGCTACCACCATCACAATGGGCTCAGCTTTGGCCAGTGGCAAGTCTGTTTTGGAGACAGCTGGAACTGGCTCTGTCTGACATGGAAGCTTCTAACATCTTCTCACAGAAGCCACCCCTGTAGCTCCCCCCGCTACCAAAACGTTGCCACGCAAACCCAATACAAATTCACAGATAACAGTACAGATATGCTGGAGAATGAAATTTAAATATAAAGTGATCCTGAAAAATTTGAGAACTAGTCTTGTAAAGTAGAATCCAATTCATTAAGCTCTCCATAATGAATTCATTGAAAATAACTTCATGAATTGCACAGTCTTAATGATTCATTAAGTTAACTACCTGGCACAGACAGGCAGGATCTGCAACAACTGATTAGATAGTATGGAGAAAACGATTTAAGAACAACAGTGGATCAGAAGTTGTATACGAGTAAGCCATACCAAAGTGCTTCAGCAAAAACATATATTACCCTGGGATGCTTTAGCAAGAACATAGGTTGTTATATAAAGAATTACCTCCAGTGTACTCAGCATAGCCTCTGCTGGTACTTTGCTACTCTGTGCTTGAAAGGTGTTGAGAAATACATGACACAACTGCAGAATAAAGCAGCTAGACATAGAAGGGCTATAGAAAGCATGCAAGAAAATAATAAATTAAATAGGTTGGTATAACTCCAAATAAAGCAAGGATGGATCCTATACCTGCAAGAACAGTGTATTATTAGGATAAGTTGTCCTGGGAGGTTGTGAAGTTTCTGGCGCTAGGGATCTTTAAAAATACGCTGGACAAATGTCTGTTAGGAAGGATATGGATCTAGGTTCGTTTAGGTAGGTTAAGTAGATGAAACACATGATCTTCCCGAGATCCTGTCCCATAATTGATTCTTTGATATAACAGTGCCTCCTGCATGCCTTCCTCATGTCTTCTGAAATAGGAACAAAGCTTTGTCGACATGACTATTAAAAGGAAAAAGCTGAAAAGTCATGCAGCCAGAGTTAAATGCTGATAATCCAATTCCTCTGTCACTGTCTGTGCAGTTTTGTAAATTACATAAGCATCCACTTTTAAAATATTACATAGTGCTAGAAGAAAAAAAAATTGCAATCAGTGGCAATTAAATATTCCTAGTATGTGGGTGTGCATGTTTCATGCTTCTTGTAAAAGTTTGTTTCCCAGTTCAGGTCAGCTACAGGTAACTTGGGTGATTTCACTGAGACTTTTCACACAGTAATACATAACCAAAATTAAATGCTCAAGTATAATTTAAAATTAACATCTTAAATTTTGAAAAATCAAAATGTATTCAGAGGCAACTTGTGAACAGAATTTTTAAAAGACTGGAAATTCTTGAGACTGAATTTTGTCTACAAATGAGAAGTCCTTTTTCCCAAACTCCATTTGCAAGCACAGAGCTTATCACAGAATATACCCTTTTGATTATAATAATGAGAAATAGCTGTGAGCCAGATCTTGAAATCTCTTCTGCAGTCAATACAGCATCTGATTGAGTATAATTAGTAAAGAATTCAAGATAACTGCAAGGTATGAAGGAGAAGCAGAATCAACTCCTACATGTACATTTTCGGAAAGAACAGAATATAAACCTGGATATCACAGAAGTTCAAAGAGGGTTTAAAATTATACTCTGCTAGAATGCTCACATTCTGGGAATGTCAGCCAAGCACCAATCAGAATTTCATTCCAACCAGCACCTTGTTCAGATTATCAGATCAAACTGAAGTTATATTGAAATTCAATGTGCTTAACAGTTGCATTAACACAATTATTAGAAGGTGTTATTAAAAAATGGTCTATTTCATTTCAGGGTGTTATAAAATCATTGGCAGCAATTGCCAGAGTTGTTAAGTTTATGACTGTGATCAACCGTTTCAAAGTAGATCAAAGATTAATAGCAAAGCTCATCAGAAGGCTGGATTCAGCCATGAAAATTGTAGCTAGATAATGGTAACGATTAGCAACGACATAGGGCATCAGGTCTATCAGCTGTGATGAGGCAGCACTTTTTGTGAACACCATTAGTACTCAGATATTTCGCTTGGGAAACTGGAGAAATCACTGGACATGCTCAAAGCCTTGTAAAGATAACCTCATTGCACCAAAGTCAGATAATCTAATCTGCAGCTTCAGTTCCACTCTGGAATTCTCATGTTCCCACAAAATGTGCAGAATAAACACAAGTAGAATGCATATGCTCATAGTTCAGTATGCACTGCCCTATAAATGTACCTTTCTTGTTTAAATTAAACAGCTCAATGGTTTGGAAAGCATTTTAGTAGACTTAGTGTTCTACATTAGTCAGTGAGGTTTCACACCTAACAGGGAAGGACATGCGCTATCTCATTTTTTTCAAGGATGGCACTATGCCACTTCTGTTAGCACAGAAAAAAATATCTATTTCCTTTTGGGAATTTTATAAAGGAGCAGATAAACAGAAATTGTCCCTCTGACTAGGATGGGAATAACCTTTGCCATCATTTACAGTAGATGAATACATTGCAATGAATTATAATGAACTGATTAAGTATTGTCTTCTAATTGCTTTCTGATGGACAGGTTAAAAGCCAAGCAACAGAATCAACTAACCAACCTTCTTCTCCCTCTTTTCCCAATGAGCCCTGGAGGGTTTTACCTTGATAGTGTCTGCACGTATACACAGGCATGTTTGCACACCCACTCCTACACAGGCATCAAATGCATGGCCAAGTTCTGTTTCCTGAGATAAGCACTCATAAATGAGAGTTAGATCCATCTGTTTAAGGACAGTTTGGCTCACAAGATTGAAAATACTGAAGTACACAGTTTACACTGAATGGATTTGGCTTCAATCTTCAGGTTTGCCTACAGGTACTTTGTGGAATCCCAGGAAACTGCTCTAATTAAAGCTGAAAAAATTACATTTCGGATAATTCTTTTCACCTCTTTATTACTTTTGAAAATAAGTAAGAAAATCCATCTCTTTCCCATCCCTGAAAAATGGTTATTTTGAATCTGAGTTTCTCAGTTTTGTTGCAGAGGAAAGAGAATATTGGATCTAGTGGCTAAAACAGGCATGAGGTACCATTTTTTATGTCTCCGTGCATGTTACGTGGATCCTAGCTACTTCTCTGGAAGGGCACAGATCTTCTGTAGGCCCTGTGATACATTGCTCATGCAGACATCTGCACAGTCTGCTTTTAAAAGTTTAAAACTGTTCTGGTGTTAATTCCCATAGAGGACAAGAACAGCTAACATGCTGAAAAGACTCTCTTTATACTTACAGTTTCTGTTCACTTGCCCATCCAAAAGTGATGGTGACTTCCCTAGAAATTCTGGGAAGAATAAAGACTCAGAGGAGCTTGTTATTTTTTGAATAGCCTATTCTGAACTCTCCAGCTTCCCAGTGAGAGTTGTGGCACCATCTTGCTGTGCCACAGAATACACACTGTACAGATCACTGTCATACCAATCTACTCTCCTAACAATCTGACTTTTTTGACAGTATGTTGTTCCTAAACATGAACACAGATACTTGCAAGGGTTTAAATCATTGAGAAAAGTCTATATGAAACAATGTGAGATAATTAAAAACCTTTACAAAACTATGTCTTAGTAAATATCTAGTAATATATAGCTAGGCCATGGAAGAATCAGGAAGACAACCTATGGAGTGTGACATCTGATTTTGTTTTTTTAATCAAGATATCTGTTTATTTTTCTCACAATTAGATCAGTAGCCTGAACTGTCGCTCATCTCACCATAATGAGAATACAGTATGCTATTCTCACACATGTATGTGAAATATCAAAACACCCTTCTTAAGCACAAAAAAGTGCTATAAGCCTTGAAAGAGCAGTATAGTAGTTGCAAACACACATTATACATATCTTACATTATTCACAAAAACATACATAATTGCAATTCCACAGCAAAATGTAATTAAATTAACATCTATTGCAAAACTTTGGAAGAGTTGAATTGACACTGAAATCATTATCGAGCAGCTCCAGTTTTTAATACTTTTTAAAAATGAAAACTCAAGAGAGCTTCCTGTTTATAAAACAGTAATAGACCATAGGTCTGATATATTTGGAGGCAAAAAGCTAGAGAAAGTGTTTGTTCAGATAAGGATATGGCTATTAACGAGTTAAAAAAAGTTTCCCTCAAGTTTCCCTCATTATACTGAAGTATTTAATTAAATATCTAAATTTCAAGTAAAAAAAGAAGATGAATGTGCAAACAAACAAAAATGCTTGCCAAATTGCTCAAAGGGAACAAAAGGTTTTAAAAACTTTGCTTCTGAGTGACATTATCTGGCTTTCTATTCTAATTTCTGTCCTCAGTGCTTTCTTCCCTTGCTTCCCAGTCCTCCCTTCCTCCATCCTCCTCCCCCAAACTGAGATACCAAGGTGAGTTTCCACAAATAACCTGATAGTCTCCTTCCTGCCAAGAGAGTGATTAAAAAGGATAAACGTCTACACTTATGCATGCTTGTTGTTCTGGGAACACAAGATTTGCCAATATATAGGAATGACTGGAAAGACTGAGTGAATAATAGTATTATGGGAAATACTAGACTTCTTTTGTTGTATACATTTAAAAACAGATGACTTTTCCATTATTTCATAGCTGTATCTGAAATTTTCCTTGTTGCCTCTTGTCTTTAATGTTTGCCCAGAATTTTTTCTATTTTTGTCAAAAAAGAGAAAAACAGAAGCCACGTTTGCTGCTGGCAAACACTTCTGTCACTTACACCTCAAGTGTAAGAACCAGCCAGGCCAGATGGCATAGTTTTTAAAGGTGCTGAGCTTGGAAGTCGTTTCCATTGACTTCAGAGGGACTTCCAGATATTCAGTGTACTTCACACATTTAGGTCAAGAGCTACACTAACAGCTTGAGTATGGAGATTTGCATATTCACAGTATAGTCAATGAGACTGTGCAGCGATTATACAAGTCCCTTTCCTCTGGATGGCTAACAATGATTGTTAGACAAGCAGAGTACATGGATTTTCACATTGTAAGACAATAAACTTGGTGTTTATGTAACAGTCAGAGTGCAGGGAAATACATAACAGGGAAAAAATGTGTAGTTATATATCACTATGCTAACCGTACAGCAATCTGGAGAATACAATGCCATTTCAGTATAACATCCAGTGAGCACTTAGTTTTATCATAGCCTATAAAGTATATTTTTTCCACCCCCACTTATATGAATTTTGGCAGAAAAAGAGGCATTAACTTCCACCTCAAGCTGTCAGAATTTGTTTTTTAAAAAAATCAAATCATTTCCTTCTATGATAAGTCACAAGGGACAAATCTGGAAACATACAAGGCTAAGTCTGAGTTAACTTACACCCTTTTCAACCCCATTAACTTCAGTGGTATTGGCCAGGGTTGTGAGTTAACTTGGAATTTCGCCCATGGAAAGAACTCTGTTTCCAACATGTTTTTCTCTTTTATTTTTACTATGTATGTCACAGCATTTTTAGACCATATTTCTTTATCTGAGAAATATTTGAAAGATACAGTTTAATTAAGGATATAAAACAGAAATCACCCACTTAATTTCATTTATTCAAAATAATATGCATATCTCTAAACATGAGGCAACATTCTCTTTCAAAAATGGCTTTATTAAATTATGTTACATTAACAGAAGGCTGTCACAAGCAGGAATATTCTCAGACTCAGAAACAGTCTTTCTCAGATATGTCTCATTGAGACTCTGTCAAATACAAGCAGAAGGTTTTCTCTCTGTGGGAAGCACATGCAGCAAATCCAGCTCCTAATTCAGCCCAGGCAGCATGGTGGAAAGCACATACCCAAATTTTCACAAATATCCCCAGACTAAGATGTGTGAGCTAACTATGCCTGTCCATGCTGTTCACGTTTGCTGTTTCCACAGGATTCCCCAGGAACCACACATGCCATTTAAACACCATGAGTTCTGTCTTGTCCTTCAGTTTATTTCCTGTACCCCGGAGCTGAGGAAGCTACAGCAACAGCCTGAGACAGAAAGTGTTGTTCCCAGTGGAATGAGACTTTTGACAAACTATATTCTGAACTGGTTTTGGCCACTACTTATAATATTATTATTATATAGAACATGAAAAAAATATTTTGGGACATTTTATGATTGTCTCTCAGATCTCAAGAGTGTTTCAAGAACCTCTTTCTGTTTTCACTAATGTATGAATTTCTTTACAAAATAACCCTACATCAACCTAAGTTGAAATTCCAGAACTCACCTGGTCTTTCATTTTCTCCTCTCCAGGAGTTAGCTGAGCTACAGACATAAATTGATAAAATAATCCTTTGCAAACTACAGAGAACAAGGTCTAATAAGATTTGTGCAGCCATTTGCTTTTCTATTTATTTGCAATCTAAGAGACCTGTAAACCTACTACTGCCTGTTCTTAACGTTTGCAGAAAGGGAATTTTTTAATCCATCGTGGCAGTGACAGCTTACAGTTTCTTCTCCTGTTCCTTGGAGTTGGGCCCACTATAAATACAGTAAACAGAGTCCCTTCCCCTTTCCCTGAGGGTTTCTCTGAACAATCCTGTGTCTTCTTTACTAGGCACACTCCTTTGGTTTAAATAGTATTTCTACTGCCTGCAGTGTTTTGAAGGTTGTGGTGAGAATTTCATTAATCATATATCCTCTAACAAATACCTACACAAATGACTTTATAATATTGAAATTAGCTGACAGCTTACTAGCATAAATAGATCAAATGTGGGACTAACTGAAAGTAGATTTGAGACCTAGGTTTTAGGACTGTATAAATCATCTTAGTTACTCAGGACAGAGGTTCTTAAACATTCACTTCTTCTATGTAATGTAATTATGCACATCTAGTATTTCCTATGAAAGTTTTTGACAGATCCCAGGTTTTCGCTCATGACTGCATATACCTCAGCAAGTATGTGAAGAAAGACATTGCACATTATACATTGTACATTTCAAATTATTTGGAGAAACATGATGTTTCAAACTTCTAATGTGCAAGTGCTTCCTGTAGAAATATTTGATATCATCCAGATTACGTGATTTTGAGGAACAGGTATTCAATTCTGCTTCTGGAAATTACCCAGGTATGAAAAAAAAAAGTAAATACCCAAAATCTCTGTCAATGCTTAAAAATATGGCAAGAAATCTCCTTTTTTAGTTTAAGAGTTACTGGGTTTATAGATACACATCATAGAGAAGATCTCTTCCTAAGTATTTACTTCTTTTCACTTCATCAAAGTGTCTGAACATTTTTTAAAGATTATAGAAATTAAAATAAAGTCTAGACTCTCTTCTGCTGTGCTAGGTTTAACCAGCCTAAAAAATAGTTGGTTCTAATATTAGAAAATTTTGAAATGTTGTTTTTCTCTTTTAGATGTCTTACATGAGGAAAGACCAATGGAAAAAAAAAATGTTAGGTGGATGCTGGCCTGAGTGACAGAATTTTACTTGAGAAGAATGAGTATGCTAAACAGTCAGAAAATTGTGTAAAAAGTTGTTTGGATATACTTTTAACAGTAGATAGTAACAAATCTTGTTGGGAAAAGAGATTTTTGCTGTTATAGCCTTTAGGTTTGTATGGGAGACTTAAGGGAAAACTTGCCTAAAAGGTTGCTTGAGCAAGAAGCCCAGTGGTGCATTTTCTTCATACATGATACACATCATCATTTTAAAGTGTAACATCAGTAAAAGGAAGTTGGATCTACGCCATAATGTGGATCTATGCCTTTTCATGAAAATTTTCAAAACCAGAAAGTAATCAAAATAGAAGTGCCCTACCAGTGAGGCTCACTGGTAATTTTGCTGCTGCTCAATACTGTGGAAAGGTAATCCATTACATCTCAGATTAGACAGTTTGGCTGCAACAACATGGGATTTCCCAGTGGTCTTCAATTTGTACTCCATCAGGAGTCATCTGTCAGCAAGTGCTTTATGGCAATGAATCAGCAACACCCTTGTGCCAATAAAAGACATACTGGGTTTGAGATGCAAAGACTTGTCTGGGGTGAGAAAAGCAATTCAGATAAACCCATTTATAGGGGAAAACTCAGTCTGGTGTAACAAGCCCACACAAGGTTCCACAGTGCATTTAAACTTCACTTGAATGAAACTTTAGTATGCATTCCCTGTGCAGCTGGGGTAGCAACATGTCTCTTACGGTCAAAGGTAAAATGCGGAGAAGTCAAAGGTCCACAGAAAGCAAATGAAAATAAACCAAAAGAGAATTAGACTCTGTGAGTCCTTCTTTGCCTGTCCAGACTTTCTCCCCAGAAGTTTCTGTACAGCCATGAGAGCTCAGGGAACCTGGCTCAGGAGGACAATATTTTAAGCCCAGTAAAAAAGTAAAAAACAGTTTTACGTAACCACTTAATCATGTAGTAAATGAACCAAAGAAAAAGCAATACAGATAGGACATTGCATATTTGTGTACTACCATAGTATAAAATGTATGCAAGAGATGATTATGTGAATAAAGAATGAAAATAAAAATGTAAAAATAAACAGATAGTTTTAAAAAATAAAAATATGGGTTATTCTAAAGAAACACTAAGAGACAAATTACTTACTGGGACAAAATTTTACATAACATATCTAAGTTCCACAAGTAAGTTTCAAGATTTTGAGTACGTGCAGATGAGAAACTCTGTGAATATAAAATAAAGGGCAAGAAACACAGCCAGGATGCCATACCCATCTTTTATTATCTTAATGAATAATATAAGATATCTCAAGTTACATAAGGTAACTACATATGACCTGCAAGAGGTGTCCAAAGAGACTGTGGAATCTCCTCAGAGATATTTGACAGTACAAGGTCCTGAGCAACTTGAATATGCCTTAAGTTAGATTTGACTCAAGCAAATAGATGAACTTTAGGGATCCCTTCCAATCCTAAGTATTCTATCATCTTGATCAGCTGAAGGGTCCTGCTCAAAGAGTTGTAGTAAAAGGGTAACATCTGGTTGGTTACTAAGCACTAGTGTGTTCCCCAGGGCTCAACTTTAGGGACAGTTTTCTTCAATGTTTTCATCAATGACCTGGACGCAGGTGTTGAGTGCACAATAAGTAAGTTTGCCGATGATATTAAATTAGGAGGAGCCATTGATTACCTTGAGGGCAGAGAGGTCTTACAGAGAGATTTTGAAAGATTAGAGCGCTGGGCAATCACCAATCGTATGAAATTTAACAAGGACAATGCTGGATTCTGCACCTGGGATGGTATAATCCTGGATGTCGTATAGATTGAGGGATGAGAGGCTGGAGTACAGCCCTGCAGAAAGGGATCTAGGGATTTTGGTTGATGGTAAGCTCAATATGAATCAACAGTATGTCCTGGTGGCCAAAAGGGCCAACCATATCCTGGCGTGCACTAAGTACAATATAGCTAACCAGTCGAAAGAAGTGATTGTCCCATTATACTCAGCATTGGTGAGGCCTCACCTCAAGTACTGTGCACAGTTTTGGGATCCACAATATAAGAAGGATATAGAAATATGACAATGTGTCCAAAGGAGGGCAACAAATATGGTGAAAGGACTAGAGGGCATGACTTATGAGGAGCAGTTGAGGATACTACATTTGTTCAGCTCAGAGAGGAGGCAGCTGAGGGGTGACCTCATTGCTGTCTACAACTTCCTCATGAGGGGAAGCAGAGAAGGAGGTGCTGATCTCTTCTCTCTGGTGTCTGGTGATAGGACATGAGGGAATAGCTTAAAGCTGTGTCAGGGAAAGCTCAGATCAGATATTAGGAAAAAGGTCTTCACTGAGAGGGTGGTCAAGCACTGGAACAAGCTCGCCAGGGAACTGGTCATGGCCCCAAGCCTGTTGGTGTTCAAGTGTTTGGATAATGCTTTTAGATATATGGTTTATCTTTTAGGTTGCCCTGTATGGAGTCAGGAGTCAGACTCGATGATCCTCATGGGTCCCTTCCAGCTCAGGGTATTCTGTGATTCTACAGTTCTATGATTCTGTCCTGTTTTCAAGCTGCTACTTCACACTGTTTGCCTGTGGAATATTTTGATTCATCTCAACCTCTCACCTTCAGTGTTTTCTGATGTGATAAATCCTATTTACTCTAACCAAAATTAAACTAGCTTAAGCAACAGTACCACTCAGATTCTTATCTTATTCTATCCCCAGTGGTTATCAAATAATATTCCCTCTGTTATGTAACACTAATTACAAAACTGAGACCTATCTGAAAAGTGCTGGTATTAAATAATAGCTCTATGTTTTGCAGAGGGAAGATGGAAAGTTGGTCCCTGGTAACGCATTTCACCCAGTCACTGTTACACACAAATGGAAAACAGCCTCCATTGTTACATCTCCATCTCCTCACTTGGCTGCAGGGAGCAGGCTTACCCTGAAGGCCAGGTGTGAATCCGGGCTTCCACAGGCTCTGCTGATGTACCCCTTCAGCCATGCATGTTATCTAAACAAGGCACTGCTGTGCAGCCAAAACTGAAGCTGGACCCCACCAGCTCCATCCTTTCTCCCCACACAGCGGCTTTCCGGAGGCAAAGCAGAGCTTCTCCTGCATGCCAGTGTTGGGATGAAGTCATGAGCCTGCCCCTGGAGTCAGATGAGGAAATGCAGATCTTCGCTTTGGGCAGCTCAGCCTCTCCTCTTTCCTAAGGCCTTCTCAGTGGTGCACATACCTGGGGGGAGTTTAGCTCACTTTGAGTCTCTGATTCCCAGGGACAGATTGGATGTCTGTTAAAACAGAAAAGATAAAAATAACCTGATGTTCACTCTTGAGTGTTGGGCTGTGTACCTATTCTCACTGACGGCTAAGTAAAACAAGCATTTCAGGGTGCAGGCCAGGAGCTACTCTGCAACCCTGCCGTCGGGGTTTACCCAGGGATGTAAAAGCCACACTAGGGCTCATGACTTGGGTTGCATCACATAACATTCCCCAAATTCTGCTCTCTCTTGTCCCTCTCTACAATGTCACTGCTCCAACAGCAGGAGTAGCAGTGTCACTTGCTGCATAATCCATAGGCTTTATCAGGAAAGTGAGTCTTGTAAGGTACAGTTTTCTCAAATTGAGGTTCACACAGAATCCAGATATCTCGTTTCCTGGGCATCTCATTAAAGATGCTGAAAACATCTGAAAAGCTTCTGCCTGCTCCTGCAGAGGTGATGCTGGTCATACCTCTATTACTATATATACTTACATATATGTAAATGCTTCATTGATAACTAAGGTATCAATATATGGGGCTTAAGCAGTGTTCCTACCTGTCATAGGACATGTATATTATGGCTTGCATTACAAACAGCTCCTTGGCAAAACACCTTTTAAGAAATACTGCACCATGAAACAGTTGCTGTATTTCATAGCACGCTAAAGAGATTACCATGCTGTACTATGCATAGTACATACACTTAAGTCCTTTATGCTTGTAAAAGCCTCTGGGATTTTCAAGAAGAAAAGAACTACAAAAATAAAACTCAGCACTTAGAGCATCGTATGATCACTTCAGAAAAAGATATAATGATTTAAAATTTATTTTATCCTTTAGCTGGGTCTTACCTTCCTTCATCTGAATCACTGTAACATACGTTTTGAACATTCATAGTCTGCTCCCATGCAAAATAATCTAGGTTAACCTGAACCAGGTTGTCACAAATAAGAACTTCCATTTGTTTAGGCTGGAGGTTCAGAAAATGAAGACTGAATTTTCCAGTCATTTGTACAAAACCATATATAATTACTGAGGAAAACTGGTTTTCATCCTTGAGGCTAAATTTATGTCACCTTAAGTATACACTAGGGCCACATTAGCGAAAAGAAATAGGTAAAAAAAATGGAGAATTTAAGGAGGGTTTGAAATTCATTTCAATAAAATAAAGCCTGCTGAAGGGTCACCACCAGCGAATATATTATAATCATATGATGCTACGTGCTTCAGATAGCAGTATTTAGAGAACTTCTGTTCTTCGTATTATTTTAATTAGAAGATTTTAAATCATTCTACATCACTCTTCCAGCCAAATTCTATGTCAACATCCACATTGATGTGTATTGAATATGCACCTTATATTTTTACAATTACTAGCAGAACCCAGCTACATTATCAGCTCTATAATAAAACACTCAGAGAGGCAGTTCACATTCTTTCATTGCACTATATGAGTTAACTGGAGGAGTGTAAATATAGTTAAAGTATAGCTGAGTGTACACAATTTGAATGCTTTTAATTACAGTGGGAGTTAAAATTCTCAGTAGGGGTAAGTCTTAACAATCTCACAGAAATGATATCTCATACTTTATGAAACATATAATACTTTATATCATCAGAGACTTAAAGATAACACTAAGAAAGAATGATGTAAACATTTCATACATGAAGACTATGAACACCTTGTGTCTTGCATCAGAAAGATATGTACTTCATAGCTTGAGTATAAATACTAGCATGTTACATTTTTTCATTAAAGCCTTCCATTAAAGGTTAGATAACTAAAACCACTTACAATTACCTCTAGAAGGTTTTCATCTAGGAGATCAGTTCAAAGTTCAACATGAATCAGGCAGTGTTAAAATGCAGTGGATATCAATCCAACATAGAAGACCAGGAAACCTGAAAATATGATTTGGGTTCACAAAATGTTCAGATTTCTAAATTTCATCTTCCTTAACTAATAAGGCTGTTCCCTTCCCCAAGACTGTTACGCATGTGTTTCTAAGAACACCTCATTCTTGTCTCAGGATGGTGATGCCAGGACTCAGGCCAGGGCCTTGTTAGTGAACTCATCATTTCTCTGCTGCCCTAACCCCCATAGCAATTAACTTTGTCTTTCATAAGATGTGCTGGAGCACCTCTTGAGGGTGTTTTTTCCCTCTCTTTCTCACAGATGAGCCTGTCCTGCAAAGGTGTCTGAAATTTCCACTGAGGAAATCCCAGATGAAAACAAGAGTGAAAGTGCTGTGCAGAGGACGTCCAGTGGATGTGATCAGCCTGCATATGCTGCACCCGTCCGTATAAATATGCAGTGCACGGGCGCATGTAACCTTCACAGTAACGTGAGTCTGACACATCCTGGATGCGCTGGCCTCACTGAGACTGTGCAGAGGAAGCCTGTCCCTCCCATGACAGCCACCCAGCATGCCCTGAAGACAATGCAGTTGTCATGCACCCACAGTGAGCCTCATAACATTGACCTTGTAAGTTACAGGGAAAGCAATTACACAGGCCATCTTTGTACATCCAGTGGCCATTTGCCCAGGCTTCCTGAAGTCATGGCAGCCAGTTTGAGCTATTGCTTTCACTGAGCAGAAATCCAAAAATTCTGGAAAATTTCCTCCTTTTTTGATAAGAAACATTTTCCATTGCCTCCTAAAAAACAGTTGCTTACTACACACTTAGTGTATGTAGGGCATTTTTTCTGTTAGAAATGTCTCATCAATCTCTGTAAGCAGCTTTTCATCTATTTCTACTTTCCCTGATCTTACTCTAATGAAAATAAATGGGGTATAACATTTCCCTTTTCTTTGTCTCACTCTTCATCTTCCCCAAAGCAATACCTGAGCTCTTAAACTTTTCCAACTCAAACTGAACTTCCACTCCTGTAACATTTGAATGTGCCTAAAATGAGCACATGCACTGTCTTATGTACAATGCACATGCACACACACACACAAAACTTTTGTGCTGATGTAGAGGCTGCTTGGTGAAATGAATTATAGAGCACAACCCTCTTTTAGTGAACACAGGTCAAAGAACATTTGGCACTGATGCACATATGCGTTAATAATGTAGGTATCTTCAAGTAATAATGTGTGGAAGGTTGCCCATGATAAGTTCCTTCTATGCTTATAATACAATTTTGTTCCTCAAGACTGCAAATCTGAGTTTTTTCATTAGTTGAAGTTTCTTTCTTTAAGTGATTCTTTCTTAAACTACAATGCTCTTTCAGGTACCACTGTTGCCAAAATAGCTGTGGTCATTATAAAGGACTGTAATAGAACTTCAAGCGTTTATTGCCAACTGGAAGAAATTTTGTGGTAAATTTACATATAGCACTCAAATGATACTTAAGAGGTTCCTTTCCTTCCTAACAACATCCTTGGGTTCATAAGCTGTGCATAATAAACTCACAACAGATGTCAAATAATCCTGAACAGTTGTAGGGCCTCAGTTAGACTTCTGTGACCAGTTCTGGGTCCTCTGCTTTGAAAAAAAAGTTGTGAAATTACCTATGGACGGATAGATAGATAAATTCATACCTATATATTTACACACACACATTTAAAAAACAAGGTGAAGAAAGAACAGAAAAGGGCTACTATTTTTCTCATCCAAGTAGTGAAAATCAAGAATAACTCTAGGGAGACAGAGAAAGTTTTCTTACAGTAAAAATAACACAGCACTGAAAGACACTGCAAGTGATGATTGTAGAATCTCCATCATTATATACCTTCTAGATTCACTGAATGAAAATCTCCAAGGAATGAAAAACATCTCACGGATCTCCCTTGAGCTGGAGAATGGACTAGAACCTTATCTTTAAAATTATTTTTTGACAAAACTGTTAAAGACAATGGTTCCACCAAGAAGATGGAAGTCTCTGAAGTTATTTTTAATTATTTTAATTATTTTGGTACAGATCTTAAGAAATCATGTCTTTTGCTTACCCGTTCACTTAGCCAAAGAAAGCAATGTGGTCTCATCCCTTGGACGCCATCAAATATGCAAGGGCAAATTGCATGAATATACTAGCTGCTATTCTTTTCCTTTCAGGTATATCTCTGCAATACAAAAAATACTGTAAGTCCAAGCTTCTGCAGAATGCTTTTGCTTTGCCACTAGTACAATCACACAAAGTATGTTACTCTTAGCACAACCTATTTTTTGCTGCATCAGTGAAATCAGCAAGCCCTTGCTTAAACTATAAAAGAAAAAAACAGAGTATCTGTAACATATGGTGAATTTATCATTTCCAGAAAATTTGACTTATTGCCAATGTGCTATACTACCAAAGATCCAAGCAAAGTCCTAGAGTCTGAAGGGGTTGTTTTGTTTTCATTCCATGATCTAAATGTTTCTACTGAGAATTTGTGATTTTGTGTTCACTGAGATGTTCCAGAATCTCTCTGCTTATCTCCTTCTCTTAAGTAATCTTAAAAAATGTATGCATACTTTATCATATGACCCCACTAATCATAATCAGGCCTCCAAAGGGTTTTTTTTGTCTTTTTGTTTTCCATATGAGCATTGGAAATCTGTAACTACAGAGTTTCATTCTCTGCAGCAGTAGGAGAAAGCCATCTGGCTAGGTTTCTACCAAGTAGAATGTATGTATTTACCAGTTTGCTATCTTGGGGACTGTGCCAAATACAAGGAAGACATCAAAACTGCTGGAGATAAACACCTATTCCACCTACAAGGTGTTCATATTAATCTTGTCTGGTCCTGTTTTTATTTGCCTAATTTCTTTTCCTGCATCCTTTTCTGATTTCATGACAACAGTTTTGAATTACTTCTGAAAAACAGTTGGATTTTTTAGAGCAATAGTATCTCACGGCTGGTTTCACTTCCAATCACATTGAATAAGTCTGAAGGTAGTACCTCTTCAAAATACTGAAAGGTGTTCTATATTCATTTTGCTTATAAAACAGATTATCTTAATTATAACTAACCCTTTTGGAGCTAATCTTACATAAGTTTCCATAAAGTCTTACAGAGATTATTTTTTCTTTCTCAATTACTTTTTCTGAATTATTTTTCTTTATTTAAGGGACAAATCTTTAACTGGCATCTATCAAATGAAAATATGGTGTATCTTTCACTTCAGTAGTTCTCACACCAGAGCTTCTTTTGTTTCCTACAAAAAAAACCCATTTTATTGAAATTCCATGTAGCAGTACTGCAGTATGTCTCATGAACCCTTGTTACTCAGATAAGCATCCCCCATCTTTTGGGACACCACAAGGGAATGCAACATCCATTCTGAGGCTTTGGGGAAGAAGAATAAATAGCCTGTTCATCATCACTGTGGATTTTCACACCTGAGAATAGCAGTGTGGTACTAGGGGTATGGCTTAGGAGAGTGCACAGAAGATTGTATGTGTAAATAAAATTTTTTTACAGTATAATTCACAATACCACTTAGGCAATATGTTGGTTTGTCGCTGCTGTGTTGCTCCTTCTTTTTTCTTTTCCTGCCAAAGAATACACAACTTCTGCTGAAAAAGTTCTAGCATTGCTTCATCCAGATGCTCTCTTACTGAATATTTGCAGTTAGGAGTTCAACAGAGACAGTTTTAATTAAATGTGACTTTAGGATGTACCTGAAGAGCGTTTTGGGCAACCATGCTTCCTCCTCCTGCACTCCAGTTCTTCCTACCAGAGCAGCTGGGTGCTTTTTATTAGCTCCTTGATGGACATGCTTTTAGTGTGCTCTAAACCTTTGCCACTGGTCGGAGTGTCTTGTCACATCATTAAGAGCAGTGAGCAAAACTTCTCCTCTGAGAGAGACTGGAAAATTGTTATGCATATTGCACTAAAAGGATGACCAGCCAATCTGGTTGGGATTACAAAGATAATCATTCTTTCTAGCACTTTCGTCACTGCAGGTGATCAGCAGAATCAGCCATCAAGGAAAACACCAACAGATGTTCCTATCTTGCATACAGTGACTAATTCCTGGACCACTGCTATGAGATATGTTCCTGTGATTATGAGCAGTGACACAAGCCTGTTCCTTTCCTTCTCATCTTCACTACACCTTTTCACCAAAAAAATGCTACAGCAGCAGCATGCACTGCACATGACAGAAACATCTTCCCCCTTGCTCCCATGAGCTTAGTACATAAGCACATAGAAGTTGAACCTAGGGATGCCACACCACAATGAAACCTAGTGTTTGCCAGTAAACCTGCTATCTCCCAAACCCAGCTCATCAGCCCTGTCTATTCCAGTAATATTTACTGACCCAGAAAAAATTTTAATCATATAGCATGTAAAAGCAGGAACCCTATCTAGGTTGACTGACGTTTGAGTACACAGCAATAAACCTACCTTTGTTGCTCGAGTTCTGAGCTCTGACCTTTGCACAGATCCTGCTCCCTCTGTCAGACCTGTTAGTAAGCATAGCGCACTGAATTTTACTCACACCAGTTCTGCCATCAATTTAAACTCAATGATACTGGGTTTATCCCAGTTTATCCCAGCCCCTGAGTTTATCCAGGAGACCAATCATGAATACAGCCCTAACCCTAACTCAGTAAGAGAAGTTGGATGAGGCAATAAATTCAGTTCACTGACTATTGCTAGACTAAACCCATGTCTTAACCCCAACCTCAACAAGAGCTCTAATGATAACTGACAGGTCCTGACTATAACAGCACAAGACTGGTCAAGTTCAACTCTAATCTGAGTCTACCTGTCCTTCCTTGATTGGCAGTGTTGCTAGCTCATTATCCCCTGCTAACCTGAGTCCTAAGTTTCCTAACAGCTCTAGCATTAGATGGCTGGTTATCTCAGCCCAGCTCCATCTCACCAAAATTAAAAAATCCTTGCCATGACTATATCCAATATACTCCTTTTTGTCTCTGCCTCTGTAGTAATCTTACCTATGTGATACCAGACTTGGTTGAGCTCTATGGCCTTTGTTAGATCTAGTAATAAACCTACTTATTGATAACTATTGGACCAAACACAGTCCTATTCCCAGCACGAGGCTCAAAGCTAATGTAGAACACCCTCCATATCTTTAAGTCAAATTTAGGCATCTCATTTCCTTCCAGACAGTCCCTTACTACCACCTTGATGAAAGAAGCATACCTCTTTCTCCTCATTCTCTGCTCATAGCCTTGTGTGATTCAGCTACCAGCAGGAAAATATGTGGTGAGAGAAGGAAGGAAATACAGGTAAATCTGGAGTGAAAAACAAAAGGAGATTCCCTCTCTGTTCAGCCTCTACCAATGTAAATGATAATTTTCAGTCCAGCACTCTATCTGTCCTACACCTCTGAACAGACAGTGTTACCAGCACATGACAAGAAATATCCACAGGGAAATAAACCATCATGATTTATCAAGTTACTATGGCAGCAGGCTCCAAAATTACTGTAATTCAGTGTGATAGTTTTATCTAAACCCTAACAGAGACTCTAACCTTATCCTGAATACACTCCTGGGTTGTACAACAGCCAAATTTGAAAATGAATCACTTCTGTTCTAAGCTGACTTTGGGATTTGATTGTTAGTGGAACTCTTAGAATCCATTATCTTCAAACTTAGGAAATCTTAGCACTAGATTAGTCAATGTGCAGCAAAACCCTACAGAAGCCCAACTCACAGTCTCCTTTAGAGCCTTAATGGCTAACATTCTTAATACCTTTGGTAATGAGGCCAATAGCACTCTTACTGTTGTTCCACGTGGCCTATTTTATTGAGCCCTAAAGGCAAAGCCAGCTCTAACCCTATGATCACAACTACTGTTGACTGGCAGATATAACCTACAACCCAGATTTGAGAGAAAATCTGTGCCCTTCTGGAGAGACAGCTGGAGGCCAAGAAGCAGGACATAAAGTATTGCAGGTGAAGATAGACACCTTTGTTTAGACAACTGAACTGAGTTGACACTCTCGGTGACAGTCGTATCTACTACAGTAAAGGTGAACCATGACTTTACACAGTGCACAGTAGTAACAGGGAATAACATTCCCTGTTTCAACCATGAAAATACTATCAGCTATTGTGCTATGCTTCCTTTTGAGCTCTGGTTTGAACTGTCATTTTTACAGACACTAGAGTGTCTACTAAACCCCAACCATAACTCCAAGATTAAATCAGGTTCATTGGCATTATGTGGAACATCACTCCTAATTTTCACATTGAGAAACCAAATGGTTCCTGTTCTAAATTTATTTTGTGGCACGCATTTTAATTGTGCTGATACTGTCACACTGTAGAATACACACCCCCAAAATCTAGCACTGGGCAAAGGCTTGACTAGATCAATATACTCAGAACAGTGAGTCTTAATTTTTTCACTGAGAAACCTAATGACCAATGACACACTTACTGTCACTCCAGAGCTTCTCATTTACCAATCCTTAACCTAGGCTCACACAAAGTTCAATCATATGAATTACATGCCAAGACAGAAATTTAATCACTACCATCTTAAACCTACTTTGAAATCTACTTTCAAAAGCCGCATTTGTCTGTCTCAGTAGTTTCTCATTTACTAAAATGTAACAAAAGGCTCAGACTTCACTCACTGACACCTTGTGAAACACCTAGAACCACTGGGTCATACAGGCTAGAGTAGACCATGGGAGGTCTCTATCCAGCCTCCCACCCAAAGCAGGGTCAACAGTGCATTCAGGCCACGTTGCTCAGAACTTTATCCAGTCAGGTCTGGAAACGTCCAGGGATAGAGATTTCAGTCTCTCTGGGCTGCCCATTCCACTGCTTAATTATCCTCATCATGAGTGTTTTTTCCTTATCTCCAACCTCAGCCTCTCGTGTTTCAGCTTCTGCCCACTGCCTCTTGCCCTCCTGCCATGCACCACTGTGAAGAGCCCAGCTGCGTCTCCTTGATCCCCTCCCATCAGTGGCAGGGTTGCTGTGAGGTGCGACTGAAGCCATCACTTCTCCTAGATGAACTAGCCCTACTCCCACAGCCTCTCCCCACAGGGCACTAGTCCCAGTTCCCATTGTTTTGGTAGCCTCTGCTTTATTGCACATCATATTCCAGATGCAGTATAACCCAAGTGCCAACTGAAGGGGAATAATCACTTTCCTTGATCTACTGAATATGTTCCTCTTGAGGTAGCCCAGGGTGCTGTTTGCCTTCATCACTGCCAGAGTTCACTGCAGGCTCAGTTTAGCTTACTTCCTCATCAGGACGTGTAGATGTGGCAGTTAGGGACATGGCTGAGTGGTGGGCTTGGCAGGGTAAGGTTTATGGTTGGACTCGATGATCTTAAAGGTCTTTTCCAACCAAAATGAAAATGATTCTATGAAAATAATTCTAGGACCTGCAGGACCTTTTCTGCAGAGCTGCTGCCAGCGCAGACAGTATGTGCTATTGCAGATGTGATGTAGGACTCTGCATTTGTCCATGCTGAATTTCATGAGAGTCCTGTCAGTCTAGTCCTCCCACCTGTGCAGCTCTGCTCTTTGACAGTATTGGCTGCACCCCCATCTCTCTGTTGTTCAAAACTCGGTGAAGGTGTATTTCACCTTGCCATCTAGGACATTGATAAAGATGCTAAACAGAACAGGTTCTAGGATAGACGCCTGAAGAGCTCTGCTTTTAACCAGCCTCCACGTAGAGTATGACTCACTAACCACTATACTTCAATCCTGATGATTCAGCCAGTTTTTCAGCTAGATGGTAGGCCAACCACCTAGACTGTAACATGCTATCCTGATTACAAGAATTCTACAGGAGACTGGGTCAAAACACCTACTAAAATCAAGGTAGACATCCTATAAGGTAGAAAACTGCTCCCTTCTCATCCATTTACACGACTTATTCCTGGTAAATTCATGCTGGCTATTTCCAGTCACCTACTTTTGTTTCATGCATCCAGAAATGATTTCCAAGAGCACTTGTTCTCATTTTCCCAGTCACAAGAGTGAGACTGTCCAGCCTGTAGTTCCCTGGATTGTCCATCTTGTAAATTTTGAAAATGGTTGCTACATTTCCCTTTCTCCAATCATAATGGATTTTGTCAGCTTTTCAAAGATGGTCAAGAGCAGCCTCACAAAGACATCAGCCAGTTCTCTTAGCATCCTCAGATGCATCCCATTCGGTCTAGACTTGTATGGGCCAAGGTTTATCAAGAGATCTTTGACTCTCAAGTCACTCCCGAGTTACTTCTCCCAAGTAACTAGCGAAGGATGAGAGGGAAATGGCCTCAAGTTGCGCCAGGGGAGGTTTAGATTGGACGTGAGGAAAAATTTCTTTACTGAAAGAGTGGTTAAACATTGGAAGAGGCTGCCCAGGGAAGTGGTTGAGTCACCATCCCTGGAAGTATTTAAAAGACGTGTAGATGTGGCGCTTAGGGACATGGTTTAGTGGGCATGGTGGTGTTAGGTTGACGGTTGGACTTGATCTTAGAGGTCTTTTCCAACCTTAATGATTCTATGATTCTGTGACTCAATTCTCTTCCACTACTGGTAGCTCCTTGATCTCTTGAACCTTGTTTCTAGGTGCAAGACCTCCAAAGAGACCTTGCCAGTGAAGTATATGACAAAGAATGCATTGTATGCCTCTTCTGTCAGTAAATTATCTGCTCCAGTCAGCAGCTAGAGCACATTTATCCTTGTTTGTTCTTTTACTGTTAGTTCAGGGGTAGAAGCTCTTCATGCTGCATTTCATGTCCCTTGACAGTTTCAGCTGTAGCTGAGGTTTTGCCTTCCTAAGAATATCTCTGCATGGCCAGGAAATGTTTCTATAAACTTGAATTATAGTCTGTCCTCACTTCCACCTTTGGTATACAACTTTTTGCATTGTGGCTCAGTAATAAATTCCCTGTTTAGCCACACCAGTCTTCTGACGTATCCAAGTAGTGTCCTGAATGTTGGGATAGGCCTGCCTTGAACTTGGAGGATGCTGTCCTAAAGAACTGAGCTCCTTTACCCCTCAGAGCTGTACCCCAGTTTCCTGAAGAGCTAATTTTTTTTCTCCCGGAGTCCAAGGATCTCTACTCTTCTACTTGCCTTCCTCACTCTTGTCAGGATCTTGAAATCCATTTTTTCATGTTCACTACAGCCAAAGCTGACACTGATCATAATTTCCACTACCAGTTCCCTCATCCATGAGTCACATATCCAGGACAGCATCACCCCAAAACTGTCCCATCTAGAATATGAGTTAAGAAGTACACACTGCAAATAATTGCTTCCCCTAAAAATGTTTTGGGCACTGTCTTAAGAATATTTTTCTGTTTACCTTAGTGGTGATCTACTTTGAACCTTTCATCAGTTTCTCACTGAAAAACCAAATGGCTTATTCTGAAGTTTTCCTTCAGCATATTCACAAGTATCCCAATCTTCTCATTCACATTACATTACATTTAATTGCAAGCTCTCCCTTACCTCAATTATTTTGTATGCAATAATCCACATCTTTGCCTAGCCTTTACCCTTGGTTCATACTTTACCCTTGGTTCAGCACACGTTCTTCAGATTGTCGTTTCTCATTTTATTCCTGAGAAACTTCATGAGAATTTTTCACACTTCTTCTGGGATACACTTACAATGCCACTCCTAATCTTGTCCTGATTTTTTTCTAGGGTCAGACTTCTGTGGGCATGTTTTTGTTGCTCCAGGAATTCCACTCCTTTTTACAGCATTGATAGTCTAAACTCTTCTCTTAGTTGCAGACTTGCAGTCTCACTAAATCTGGGCTTCCCTCAGGCTCAGAAATACCTTAAACCATTTTCCTTTTTTTGTCACTGAGAACCATAACGACTAAAATCCTATTTCATCTAGAGTAATCTTTTCAAAGATCTTCTTACTCTCATGCTTTAATTTTCTAATCTAATCAACTTAAACCCTAACTGAACCCTAAGTCTAAATTTCCACAAGACTCTAGACACATTTAAATACTTTCTTCTTTTCAGTGAAAAATCTAAAAATGGTTTTCCCACATGTTCTTCTGGTTTCGCTTCACCACTGAGCATTCACTGTCAGTCCAAGGAATTTTATCACTTTATTACCAAGATGCCCAATGCCAAATGTCTCAATATTTTTTTCTCTTTTTCTATGACCTTCTTATTGCACAGCCACAGCTTCTAGTTTATTCAACCTTAAACTGAGTTTACTGGCACTGCTAAATTTTCACTGAAATACTAAACCCCCACTATTCTGAACTCATTTTTGGCCTTGTCTGGAATTTGTTGTTCTTGGCTTTTTATAGATCCTAGTTTATAAAGCCCTAATCTTAATTCTTGGTTTAGGGTGAACTCAGTAACACCCTAGAGAATTCTGTTCCTCATTTTATCTTTGAAAAACCCAGTAATCATGGTCCTAAATGTAGCTTCATGTTGTCTACAAGTATGCTTTCACTGTATGTCCATAGCTTCAGTTTATCTAAGTCATAATCCTTACCATATTCCTAGACAAAAATGACAATCAAATGGTGTTATTAATGTGGACAGGGGACAACTGAACCACCAGTGTTCTAACTTTGGGGGTCCACTTCTTAAAAGTTTAATTTTAGTGTAAAAACCTTCTAATCACTAAAGATAAACCATAACCCTTGGTTTCAATGAGCTTCAGTGACACCATGTGAGACATTAATCATCTTTTTTTGATGACGAAGTTCCTTCTGTAATCTGCTTTCCCACGGCACTGCTGCTGTCAGTTCACAGCTTCCACTTTATTAAACCCTAATTCCAACCATAGGCTTCCACTAGCTTCAGTGATGTTCTCCAAAGGTCGCTGCCAATTTTCACTACTGAGAAAGCCAACAGCTAGTATTCTAAGTTTCCTCAAGATCTGTTTTAAGGTTACTTTGGGATCAGCTTTCAAACAAACATTTTCATTATTATTATGTAGTTTACTAAGCTACTTCGCGATACCTGATGGAAAGATGCTCCTGGTCTGTTCCTAGGCAAGTTAAGTTTGCTCTCTTAAAATAATTTCATGTCTCATTTCAAAGGGCACTTTTACATCCTAACAGATAGGATGGTTATTCAGTCCTAACATGTATCCTAGACCCTGGATTTTAGGTGCGATTAATGAATGAAATTCCTTATTTTCTCACTGAGAAACCTAATGACCACTGCCTTAAAATAACAGTCTTTATTTTATTTTATATTTATTCATTTATTTATTTACTTACTTACTTACTTTTAGTCTACCAGCTAGATACCCAATCAAAACTAGGAATCCCTGCAAATCCAGGGGAGGAAACCTCCCCAGACAGACAGATACACACACACACAAAAAACTACCTGATCAGCACTTTTAGGACTAAACTCTTATGGCATGCTAAACTTTCTAGTTCATTGACTCCCACAGCTGCAAGATCTAAATGCTCTTAAACTAGCCATAGTCCCAAGATAGCAGCCAATACTAGATACATAAAAGGCTTAAACAATTACTTGATCAAACTCTGTTGCCTTGAATTTCAGCACTAAATGTGGTGCAGAAACCACTGCCATTCAAGCTCTAAATTAACACAGGTGGCCTACTAAAAGAACAGAATAGAAAGTCAGTCTCTTACTAGGAATTCTATGCATTTTGTTGCTATACCAGCAACAACTCCACAGCTTTGTGTGAACCATTTGGGATTGCCTAGAGATGACAGAAGTGAAAAACTGAGACAGACACATAGGTTTCAAAATAGAAATAATAGGTTTCTGACAATAAGATTCATACTTCAGTATTCTGCAACTCCTCCCAGCTTATTCTTTGCTCAGATGAGCTGTGACACTGCTAAACCAAACTTTCACTAACACAGAGATCACCGTATCTGACTTCGATGTCCTTGAAGGCAAGTTAGAAGTACAACATGATAAACCATTTCAGCTTTAGAAATACAGTTTGCACTTACGTTTTATTTCTTCTTGAGCCTTTCAATACAAAGGTGAGAAATCACTGCCTAGGAGATTTGCGTTTATGAGCCCATATCTTTATCTTGAGCTACCCTATCTTACTCTCTTCAGTGCCGCATTCTATGATTAAAACCATTCTGATGAGAGACTGATAAAGGTGATCTAACAGTCAGAATTAAGACTCAAAAGAAAATATGCAGCATACTTCATCAATGGATTCTACAATTTAGGAATATAAGACCATGACAAATAGTTATTTTGAACCATTTTCAGACTAATTACTTTGTATAATTTATCATATGTGAGCATTCGTATAGCAAAGAAGAATGATTTAAAACATTCATCTTGTTTTCAAATGAATTGTTTGTCACAATCTGTTCTTCCGTCTCCATTTGACATTCAGTTTGTATGCATCAGTACTCTTGTGCCACTGTGATGTCATTGTGAGATGACTTCAATTACCTGTATGCATGCAAAAGGTATAACTGAGACTTTGTTACATGTCTGCAAAGAGTATGAAGTCCTCAGATGTAAGACTCCATATAATCTTCATACCTATCCATACTGGTAAATCATACTCTGAAAAAGCAAACTTGTAACTTCCAAGAGTTACAATTATTACACAAAACACAGCTGATGGAAAAGTTCTGAGATCCCAATGAGAAAAAAAAGCTTAATATTTAAGAAAGTGCAATATAGTACATAAGTGACATCTGAGATGGGATAGGAATGGTTACGCTTGTCCCATAAAACATTACAGATTACATTCAAAAAACAGAGGAAAATTTCACTTTTGTCAAAATGTATCTCACCAAATAAACCAAAAGTTTTTTAAAAGAAAAGTAAAAATTTTAGAGGAAAGCAAATATTGTATGAAAAGCTTCACTTTGTGGATTGCCAAATTTTCTATTCCTATAAAATCTGTTGTGGCATGGGGGTGGTTGTCCTTTTGTTTGTATTTACCTATCTGCCTTACTACAAATTTTTTGAATGAGCAAGTCCTCAGATAATGCAGTTTGTACTTTGAGGCACCTGAACAGAGAAGGAGGAAACTGAACTCCATGGGCTGGTGCAAGAAGGAATGGCAGATGGGGATAAGGAGGTTTCCAGACTACAAAAAGAATTTGCTTTGGAAAGTAAGGGCAATCAAAATCACATCATGCTGCATTCTAAATAAAAGCTGGATCTAAACGCATGGTAACCCTGCACTCACACATCTGTTCAGTGGGAGAACGTAAAAGGATGGAGAGTGTTTGCTGGTTGTTAGTCATATTGCTCATTGCATTTCTGAGAGGAGCTCTATGATAAGCCCATTTTCAGCGAAGCCACCGAGGCAAAGGGCTCTGGAGCGGAGGATCATGCCAGGGGACCCTTCCTGAAGCAGCAAAACCATGGCAAACCCCACGAAGGCGAAAGTGCAGGGAGTGAGAGGGTGCCCCAGCCCTCCCCCCCCCCCCGAGGTTTTCCAACCTAAATGATTCTATGATTCTCTGAGAAGTAACACTTAACAAATGCAAATTATTCTATTTTATGAAGAAATTGTATTCATATAATGAATAAAGAGAGGTTTTCCTTAATTTTTTTTTCTCACTCAGCAGGATGGAAAGAACTTGTATCTTCATCAGGCACAAAATATGGAAAAGTTCTTAGAAGACTGATATTACAAACCTGGAACAAGTCCAAGAGCTGTTATTGTATGCACTACACTTCAGAGTAATGCAACTCAGAAATTAAGTTGTGGTTTCTGAAGCCTATTTTACCAGCCTGTGCTAAGGTAACTCATTCGGCTTTCTTGCATACAGAGCCTTTGTCAAACAAAGACTCAGTTGATAAGAAACAGAAGAGAAATAATCTCTGAAAGTTATTAACTACTTTTATATTATGTATTTGCACTTCTACCAAATTTTTAAAAATAAACCTTTAGTATTCCTTTCTGTGCTGCTGGGGGAAAGTCCTGTGATGATATACAAAATCCCTCCTTTCTGCTTCTGCCATTCAGCAAGGCCCCTCGTCTCTACCTTTGTGATCTACTGCCATGAACAAGGAAGGCAGTTTCCAGTCTCAGTGAATTCTTCTTTTGGAGAGATGCTTAGAGTCATTTCCTAGTGAGCAACTCCTCACAGAGGACTTGAAATTGATTTATCATCCATTTGGATTCTTCTTCATGTGTTTTGTGCTTTTCTGGCTTGAAAAGTATTTTCCTACTTCCCCTTTGGCTTAATCAGGTCCCTTTAAAATTCGTTACAGAAAAGAACAAAAGAATGCAACTAAGCATAACTACGCTAAATCATCCCACCAGCGGAGCATTCAGAGATGAATTGGTCTCAATTAGTGCCTTGCACATTTCTGTACTGCCCAAGTGCTCTCGTCCTTTCTTTTCTTTCTAAGGAGAAGTAGAAAAAATGCATCAGAGAGTACTATCACTAGCAGTAATTGTTACTACTAATGCATGCCATTTTCATTAAGTATTTAGCTTTGGCAGAACACGGCTCTACTAACCTCATATTCCAAAATAATAGAACTCATAAGTAATTAAAAACACTTATTTATTGTTAGTCCCACTATTCCCATTAATCACTGTAGGTAAAGCAAAAAAGAGATCTCAACCAGTAGGAAGGAAAGGCCGGATAAGAGAATATTTAAAACACTCAGATAATTTGAAATAACTTCATGAAGATAAGTTTAACCTTAGAAGACTAAAAATGGTCTATTAAACTGATAGAATCACCAGAGAGTCACTCTGAGATCTCCTAGGAAATGAATGAGAAGACTAGGAGAAGGCAAATACGCTGTCTTTCTTTAAAAGAAGACGGAACTTAGATAATTCACTTAGTTGGAATACTTGGAAATATTTGAGAGTAAACAAGCTATTGGTAGGCAAATAAAATAAGCAACATTGAGATGAGTTACAGCAGAAGTAGATTTAGTTTGGAAAAAAAAAAGCCAAATAAAGGTAGGTTTCTCACACAAGATTCTGAGAGAGCTGGGAGTGTTTAGCCTGGAGAAGAGCAGGCTCAGGAGGATCTTAGTCGTGTATATAAAAACCTGGTGAGGGTGGAGCCAGACTCTTCTCTGTGATGCCCACTGACAAAAGGCACCAGGCACAAGCTGAAACACATGAAATTCTGCTTAAGTATGAGATGACACTTACTTACTGTGCAGGCAGTCGAACACTGGCACAGGTTGCCCAGAGAACTTGTGGAGTCCCTGTCCTTGGAAACATTCAAACTTGCCTGGACATGCCCCTGAGCAACCTGCTGTGGCTGACCCTGCTCTGAGCAAGGGTGGGACTAGGCAAGCTCTACAGGCACTGGCCAGTCGCAGTCATGCTGTGGTCCTGTGACCTGATAGGATAACACATTTTATGAATTTTAGTAAGGTTTCTGAAGTTATTTCCTGCAATTTTCTCATAAACGAATTAAAGCAACAGGAGCATAAGGAAAATCTTTTAACCCAAGCACAGATTCAATAGTTCCATATTCAGTGAAAAGTCATTAACATGTCACTGAAACAATGGATAGACCTATTTAATGGGATTCTGCGGAGGCTTGATTTGGGCCTGCACCTACTTCCTATCTCACAGATGAATAGAATATAAGACAAGAGGATGTTCTTATTACATATGAAAACATATTGACATAGAATGTAAATATATTGACATATAATATATTCTATGTAACTATACTTACATTCCATATTTGAAAGGAAAATAAGCAAGGCTGAAAGATTAGAATTGCAATTTCAAAAGATGTTGACATCTTAGACAAACAACATAAAACTAAGATTTAATTCATTAGAAGTTCATGGTAGTCCCATAGAGAGGAGCAAACTGTCTGGGAAGCAATTCTTCAGAAAAGAAACTGATAGGTTATATATGACTGTAAGAGGAACTCTAGTTAGCAAAGACCTGATCTCAAGTAATGTAAGTATTAAGTTGGAACGCATAAATAGGAGTACAGAATGCAAGATAAATGAATTAACTCTTCCACTCTGCTCTGAATTGGTAGCACTTAACCTAAAGCATTACAGCCATTGATTTGGAAGGAAAACAAATTTCCTCCTTTCATTTCTATGACACCTTGATCAGCAGGGCCTCCATGATTATTTACTTTCTTTTGTAATGCAAATATGGAAAGTATGAACTCACCGGTATGGATTTAGTATTCAAGCAATTCCTTCCTAAAATCTACTGTGATGAAAATATCTTTTAATATTGCTTCTAATGTCCATAATCTGAGCCTTTATAAAAATAATGAAATCTGTAATATAAGATGTATGTTTCTGCCCTTAGAATGATGCTACATGGATGGGACTTCAGAGACTTTATGTTCAATAATCATTTATTACTAATCAGTTTTGCATGCAACCACGATAAATTTTGCGGGAAGAAAAGGCAAAAAGTGCTTTCTGGAATGTATTAAAACCCCCACCTTCTAATTTAAAAATGTAAATTTATTTTTAAAGGAATAATTATAATTCACTTAAAGGTCTTTTTGACTCATTTGTTACACCACAGAAAGTATTGTTCAGCTGCTCATAACAGTGGAAATACGAGGAAAAATCAAACCAATTGTATCTTTTTGCATATTTTGGCTCAGTTATCCCATCCTAAGCTAAAAAAGTAAACAGCTTCTGATCACACATTGATGCATACACTCCAGAAGGATTTACCAAGACTACAGCAGGGAAGAAATAACTTTTGACAAATACATGGTACTATTGCATATGGTAGCAGAGGAGTGGCTTCAGTGATCTAAGAATTCTTTTTTTACTTTTGTGTTTCTGTGCGGTAAATTTGCCACTTTTCCATTCTTCAATTTTCTGCTTAAAACAGTGATTAAAAAACTTTAAAGTTTAAACTCTCCATTAAAAAAACCCACCATAATCTAATAATCTACCCCAATATGGAAAAACACTTTCTTCCATGCAATTTTTCTAAAACTTTTACATTGCATTGACTACTGAAGTATTTGGCTTTTCTGTTATCCTGCTCCTTACTTCCTTCAGCATCCACCATTAAATAACTCTGAAACTGGTACAGATGACCCTGAGAAAGAACGAGGAACTCATTGCTAGATGGGGAAGAGCAGGACAGCATTAAACTGAACAATACAGTCATTAGAACCTCTGGATACAAGCATTCCTTCTGTCCCCATACACTCCACACAGTGCTGCCCCATGATGGACCAAATCCAATTCAGATGAGACAGTTTTATGCTGACAAAGCAAAATCCTTAGATTTTCTACAGTGAAACTTATTTCTTACTGAAGACTCAGGTGACAATTCAAACATAAATGGAGCTTCCTTCAAAGATTTGGACTTGCCTATAGTTTCCTGCCTTTCCAGTCTTACATTTTCTGATTATGGTGTCGAAACTCCTCAAGTAGCCTCCTAATTAATGTAAGAAGAAAAATTTACTTGAGACAGGTATATAAGTCCTACGGTTACAAATGCCCAATAGCAGAATTTTGAGTCCTCACAGTTTAGGATCTCACTATCACCTAACCCACACTCCCCCATATTGTCTACAAGGAGTTTTTGCTCTCTCCAGTGCAGTCCATGAAGCCACGGGTTTCACATACAATTAAGTCAGCTGCAACCACTCTTTCCAGAATAGTAGGTTTCCCAGATGTGGGACAATTACTTTAGTAAGACCTCAAGCAAGAACTGTGCATATTTGAAAATTTCTGATGGTTTAAAAGATTACCACTCCTATTTTCCAAGTACAGTTACTGAGGATAGTAAGCCAGAAAACTCTAACCAGAGCTGACCCATAGACATGAGTGGTTCCAATGCACATATTTAGCTAGACTACTTTAAAATTAGGCAAACCCCTTCCATGAACAAGCTATGCTTGCTGATCTCTATGGTGCACCCTGAATTCCAACACTCAAAGAAAGAAATCAGAGATTTTTAAATAAGTGGTTTTGACATCTCAAAAAAAAAAAAAAACTTGCTCTACATTTTGATCTTTTCTCACTTTTTAAAGTATTGTCATATATTAATTGAATTGTGAGGATGTAGAATTCTTGTAAAGAATAACATAAATATAAAGTATGGTAATATGGTTTAGTTTCACAGATAAGTAAAGAAAGGATTGCATTCACCTCTTTTTCTTCTCTGAAGACTTACTTGTGGGAATTCAAAATCCAGTGATGCACTGTCAATAGAAATTAGAAATATCTAATAAAATGGTCTTTGTAAGCACAGACCAGCTGCTGGAGCTCTGTAATATAGTCAGAATCAGCAAGGATGTGGAATAAAGCAGCTGTGCCTTTCAGTTGTTTTACTCAGCTATTGCTATTAACATCTATAACAGAGAAAACAAGCACAGGCACCATCTGAGTTTCTACAACACAACAGTTTGCTTGATTCTCTCTTCCCTCTCTCTGAAACTGCTCTGTGTGTTTCATGGAAAGATGGGAGTAGAGCATGTTCTATTTTGTTGCTTCTATTCTACACTTAGCTTCCTTTCCCTGTTCCACAGAAATGGAGAAAACATCAATCTTTTTTTTTCCCTGATAGCAAGGGAAAATGGACTGTTTTGTAATATTCAATCAGTCTGTGTGCATTTCTAAGGCACACAGGGAGCTCTTTTGGATCCCAGAGGCACAGTTCCATCTCAAAGTTAAAATGAGTTACCAAAAAAAGAAAGAAGAATACTGTGATTTTTTTAAAATCTAAAAATCCTATCTACAGCTAAACAAACCAGAAACAAATGTTCCATAAACAATAACAGGGAATTTATACTTGAGAAAAATTTCTGAAGAGCCTCTTTGTGAGGACATTAATGATTCCTAGTCATAAAAAGAGCCATCTGAGATAAAGCACTGGAAAGGCTGTCCATGCAATGGTCCTGAATGCTAATGAGCATTCCTTTACATAGAGGACAGTGCTGAACTTCAGAAGTGAAGCAAATGATTCCTCTCCGTTGCTGCTGACAAATATTTCAGCCATAAGACCTGATTAAGTACTAATTGCTGCCCAGCAGTGAATGCTTTCTGTGGTATCTTGAAATGAAAATGAGGATGTGTAACCAACCAAGAAATTCACTAGCTTGGCAATGACCTATTCAGAAAATCTGATGGACATTTAGTGATACTTTTAACTGTTTTCATGCTGCAGTATTTTTTCTCATCTTCTGAATGAAAAGATTCTGTAACAGAAAAACCATTCTCTGACTGGTTTGTTTAGAATTTCCAGACTAAATGTCATTTCAATTTAGCTTATTGTTTTGAAGAATACGTAGCATAATATGAATCAATATGGCTTGAAGAAAAAACATTAATAAACCACTTTTTTGAATATGTATTTATTAAAAATTCCATCGCACAAGTGGACCCAAATAATATTTAAACTCAAAATATGAGACCTTTAATGAGTAGGTCAAATTACCTACTGTAGATAATTCATCTGACAAGTGCAATCCACTTCTTTGTTCATAAATCATTAATGAATCCACCCCAATTATATATACATAAGTTGGGAAAGATTCATGAGTGATTATAAATAGATATTAACCAACCATGGGCATATCCTGAACAGATTATGCAAACAAATTTTGGCTGCTGAGTTGTTCCCATAATGGTGCCTCCATCTGTTCCAGGCATTTCAGTTGGTTACATGGAAGATGGGGCTATTGTTTCTGCTTTTCCATAAGAGGACAGGAAACTGATGCAAGCCAATAAAAGAACAGAGATAATAGCAAATATTTTTTGTCCATTGCAAAATAATCTGCTTCCACTGACTTTAATATAAGAAACCGTAGGTCTCTGAGCACTTCAATGTGCATTTCTAAAATTAGCAGAGCAAAAATGCCTGTATTTAAACATTATGGAAGCATGATAATGCTTACGTAGAGACTTTTAAAAATCTGAATCCATTCTACAGCACAAATAGGTACATCATCGGTCCAGAACAACAAATTACAATGCAGTTCATTTTCACTGTATTCTTTTCATCCTTGGTAACAGCTCCAAATTTCCCTGCCTGCTCATCCCTTTCCTTATTGTTGCAAAGAACAGTATTTCATGACACACTGTTATGTGCCCTTTGCTTATAATACTGCCTTTTAGCTTTGGAAAAAAATGTACATAGCAAAATGTCCATGGCTAAAGCAGATACATCTTTCTGTCTTTAATTTCTCAGGAGAGTGTGCAAAATAGTGGATTTCTTACTTCTCTAAAGCTGATTCTTCTCTGGATTCTGATGATTTAATGCTAATCTTTTCAGTTTGTAATTCCCATTTTAACCGGTTCTGAAGCTAAAAGGTCTTCCCAGGAAAGTCCTGTGTATGTAGAACTGGTGTGACATTTTCCTCTAACCCTGACCTTGGCTTCCTACCTAAAACTTGGACTTCCATGGAGAAAGAAATCAGTTACATTTCCTGGAAAGCTAAGAGAAAAAATACTCCACCTATCCCGTCAAAGTCACTCTGAAAAGATGAAGATTAGGAAAATTTCCATGCTGAAAAAAACTCTGACAATGAGTTGCCTATCAAATGCTGACATTGCAGGTGGTCACTTTTATCTAACATAAACTAGAGAGACTATACGGAGATATGACTTCGGTTTTAAGCTGAGTAAACAGCTACAGAAGACCTGGTCACAAAGATTTGCCATGGATTACCATTGTAATTATAATTTCTCAAACTCATATAGTTTCATTGACATCTAATGATAAATATAAGTGTGTCTGAAACTAAACAGACTGCCTGTTGTAAAATCCCCTTTGAATGTTTCCCAGCCTTGGCAAGATACATTTGTGACTGACTTGAACTTGGGTAGGCTACCATCCCAGCTGCAGAAGGAGGCTGGAGGAGGTGGCTTCCCAAAGTTTCTCCAGTTCTATGTTGACCCCTATGTGCTATTACTACTCCTCAACAATTTGTAACCATCCCTTCAGTTGAGAGACAATAATTCGCTGTGGAAGTGTATTTCAGTACAAAGTAAAACAGACCCATGTAAAGTGCTGCTAAGGGTAGTTTAAGCAAACCTGTTCCACTATGCTCTGAAATGGACTAGAAATGCTCATGTCATCAGTTATCAGTCCCCATAGCTGAGGTTCCAACAATTTCAAACAACTGAAGGGTATTAATGAATAGCGATAGGGTAATGACATCTTAAATTGCTACATCTATTTCAAAAATGAATGTATGACTGTGCCCTAAGGTTCTCAATTTCAAAAGGATAGACTATGAGAAATTAGGAGTACTGGTCGGTAAAGACAGCTGCACTGACAAAAGTACAAAAACAATCTGAAATTTATACCCTAGCCAAGGGGAAAAACTTCTGTGGAGGGTTTTCAGACCTAATTAGCTAAATAATAACTTCAAAAAGGATATTAAATGCAAATAGTATGACTATAAATATTGACATAAAGGATTGTTCAACAAAGAAACACTACGTTTTAGTCATCAGAAAGCACAGGGAATAGCTAAAAGTCAAGTTAACACAGTCTAAGAAGGAGATTAAAACAGAAGAGAATTGTTTATAGAGAAGGCATAGAACCTTCAAGTAAGAAGAGGTTAAAATTAAGGGTAATTTAGACAAGCTTCAAAAGCAAAACTAACAGTTTGCCTCAGTTTCAGCTAGGTTAAGTGCCTCAGTGTGGTATGAAAGACAGGAGAACTAACAAAGATGAAGAAGAATTAGTAAATTATAGAGTAGAAAACTATTTTAGATAAAATAAAACGATGCCAGAAGAAGACCTGAACATAAACAGGTCATTTAAGAATCAGTCCTCTACTAGGGATAGTAGTAACTACTAAGATAGCCCTACTTGTAGAGATATCAGGGATTCAATAACCAATTTCAAAAAGCACAAACTCCCTCAAATATATATATTTTTAGAAAACCTAAGGATTTTAGGGTTCTCACAGTTTGTTGTGGTGCATGTGTATTTTTCCATATTTGTGTAGGTAAAACTGCAGCTATCCACTCAAAATACAGATTGGTCTTCATTTTTAGTTTCAGGTACTTCTTCCTTTTCTTTGCAGAGGAGCTTGCTGTGAAAAGAA
>NW_008794774.1:1202390-1236709 GCF_000699145.1 Aptenodytes forsteri | reverse complement strand
GGGAAGGGAAGGAAGGGAAGGGAAGGGAAGGGAAGGGAAGGGAAGGGGCATCTGTATGCAAACATGTATTCCCAGAAGATGTGCTGAAGGATCTGAGCTGAACAACATGAACCATGACAAACACATCATACTGTTCATAGTTTTATGGAGAAAAAATGGTTAACCCCAGAAATAATGAGTGTCATGTTGAAGGTGTTCCTGTTAACTATAGTTATCCTAACATGTGGATTATAGGGCAAAATGCAATATCATACTTGCTGAAAAATACAACTGCATTAAGAAAAAGAATGGTCAAAGGGCTACTAAAGAATGAATATATTGTTATGTCCATAGACTCATATGGATGAGTCTATCTACACACATAGATGGGTATCCACACAGCTTGGCAAGTTCTTTTGGGGGATATCAGTGTCATAAAATTAGCAGGTTTAGTAGATTAATGAAGATTTCTTTTCTTTTAGTGCATGCAATCGCTTTGACCAATGTGGCTGACATAAATAGTGGTATACCTTAATTAGAGAGCAGTGATATATAGAGCCCTATCCAACTAAAACTAACTTCTGGAGAATATTCAATACTGTCTCTAAAATTCCTCACTATAAAATTGTGTATAAAGAATGTTTGGCCTAAATAAGAGACAGTACGTGAAGTTCTGGACAAAAAGGTCTAAATAGGGGTAGTTTACAAACCAAAGTTTAATGGAAAGACTATAAACAAATAAATAAAAAACGCCAAATCTATTAGCAGAAGCATGTAGAAAGTGTGCATTTCAGTATAAAATCAAATTAATACTGCTGGAACTGGGGATGTTTGTGGATCAGTGAGACAATTAAAATTTTCTCTAATCCTCTTTTCCCACAGTCCTATTTTAGATCTCCTATAAATGGAGATCTTTTGGCTGAAAGTATTGTATGATTCACATTTAAGAGTCGGACCATGTTGTTGTGATTTAACTGCACATACTGTTGATTATTTCTTAAAATGAGGAGTGACTTGGAGGTAGCCAATTAGTCACTACACTGATGTCTTCTTAAAGCAGTAGGTCTAATAACAGCAAGAAACTGAGTTTACCTTCCACAGATGTTCTAATCAAGATGAAGTTTAAGCAGCAGCAGAACGTGCACTAATATCATTTGTGCACTAAATCTGAGAAGTATTTTTTCACTTAACAATGCTGACCAGTTCTAGATTACTTAATTTGTAAATGTTAATATCACTTTGCAAGTGTACTAAGGAAATGGAAACAAAAACAGACTGTTATGTCTAAAACAGATCAAAACATTAATGCATACCTGTATCTTTGATATCAGGAACATAAAGCTGATGGAAACAGATAGCTGAAAGGGCTGGAAGTGAGTTCATATCCCTTCCTGTGAGTATTGGCACTTCAAATGCAACACTAAAGATCAAAATTCATTACCATCTGAATATTATTCAGTAGACTATATGAAACGAGCCAGTGGATCTGAGTCTGGTTTTGAACAGCTGTACCACCACTGCAAAAATTTGCAGAGACGTGAGGGATGAACAGCCCTGAAAATTATATTATGCTGTAGGCATAAGAAGCAATGTTTTCACCATATCACTACTGAGACGTGTCTGAATTGTGCACACTGTAGGTCTGGCTGTCCAGTCAGTATTTTTTACTATGAGTAAATTTATTTTCATGTAAACAGTTCCTGTACCTGTTTCTCAAAAGGAGTATGTTTGCACTCTTGACATGACACACTGGTTTTACATAATAAAAATAGCATCATATGTCTCTCAAGCAGAGGTAATACATTTCTTATTTCAGAAGTTGTGCTAATATTGAGGATAAAGCACTATCATAGTGTTCTGTTGCATTTTCAACACCTTTAACCAGGTATTCCACCTGAAGCCATGCCCTCAAGCAAATGAGCCCCACATGAACACAAAGTGCACTAGAGGTTTTATATGGCAACACACGTAGGAAGAACTTGCTGGAAATGAAATGTGACAAATGGGGGAACAGCAGCTCCAAAAACCCTTCCAAACATAAAAGAAAAATAGAAATAAACAGATGAGTCAAAAACAAGGAGAAACAAGAAGTCTTTTTCTGTCCTTTACATTATTGTGTGATAACTACATAATGACTGTTGTGTGGGAGCGTATTTGTAATCAGAAGGTTTTGTCAGACTGGAGGATGAGCTGGGGCACAAGGTTGTGATTTCTACAGACCAACTGCTTAATTTCTGACTCAGGTCATATAAATGGAGATAAGTTTGTTGACCTCCATGCTAATGGCTATTTGTGCACATCAGAAAACACATCTAGCTGACAGAAATGACAGTCATTGATCAAGGGAAAATTAGCAATTATATAGGCCAAATCTGAATGGCACGGAAAAGATGAAAGCTTGCACATTGTTAACTCACATAATAGCAGAATCTTACAAATATCCCTTTCTATGATGTTTAAATTCATTCAGAGCTATTTATAAGGAAATTGCATAGAACCATGTAGGTATGGAAGAATTCTTAATATTTCAGAATAAAGTTATATAAAACAAGTTTTATGAAGGCATACTGAATATTTTAATTACCAAACACTTACACAAATGAGAAGCCCCACAAGAGTTATATTCTAACTTTTTAAAGAAGGAATTAAATATGATTGTGTCTATGTGTACATGGATTGTAAACATATGAAATTCCATGACTAAGAAAGTCTACAGGAATGATAGACCACTGTACACACATGGCTATGCAATGATAGCAGAAATGGATGATTAGTAAAATTTATGTCCTCTGAGGTGTCTGGGACATCCACATTGGTCTGCAAGATATTGCTTGTCATCTATGGCAGATCCGCATCATTCTGAAGAGCCAGCTGTAATGAGTGGCACACCCTGATGCATCTGAAATGTCCACAGACACCTACATTTAAGCAACTGAATCATGTTAATTGAGGCAATGACACTTGATGAGGATTTTATGGATATTATAAGCTAAAGTTCTGCCAACAGCCTTTCAGCATGGTGTTGGAAAATTCACCACCTATAAAAAAATGTTAGTAAAAGACTATACCTCACAGGATATTTGTAATAGTTGATCCCTTCGTCTGTATGAGTTTTTTCAGACATTTTAATTAAGAACAATGCCAAAAGTCTATGAATAAGTCTATCTGTTTGCAACACTGGAGCCTACAACAGAAATAATTGTTTAGACAGAGCAAAGTACTTCTAATAATGGTTTCAAAGTAGTTAATACTATTCTAAGAGTTAGAATAACTAGCTGTATTATACAGTCTAATTATAGTGGAAACATTCCCATGGGAATGAAGATTTGAATGGGCTGCAGAATAATTATTAAAATATTTGTGACTAATGGACTAAATTCATTTTGTGAGACTTTTTATTTTATAAGCATTTTGATAAATGTTTGATATTCACAAAGATATTTGTGAATCCAGCATAAATCCTCTCTAGAATGATAGCTTCATTACCGCCACTGTTACAGTATCTTTCTGGAGACTGAAAATTCTTATTAGAATGTTAGAGCTGCAGGCAAGTGAGTAGCCCTTTGACTAGTACCTGGCATGAGATTGCACTAACTGAACAGAACACTGAATACTACAGGATGTGATGTAAGAAAATCCTGAATGTAACAGGTAGCAGTGTGAGAAGCTGACAAAAGTTACAGACAGTGCCATGAAGAATAGCAAGATCTTACAGGTGGTTAACAGGAAGTTAACCCGCCAAACTCCAGAGGTATCTGGACGGGAGCACTGGGGACTTTCTAGTGGGTACCATCTTGAAAGACCAACAGCACTACTGTAACTATATCAGTAATAACATATAAAACTAAGATTGCCTGGATAATGGTATCAGAAATACCAAATTTAGATAAAGATGTACCTGAACTGTGACCATTTGAAAAGAATAATTAGGGATGGTTTACTTGGAAGGAGGCTGATGTGGAAAAGGAAGGTACAAGGGAGGTCCAAGGAGGAAAAAGGAAAAGGGAGAATAAGGTATGCAAATCATGAGAGTGGTGCTGCCTAGGTTTACCTATCAGGAAGCCCTGAGCTTGGTCACTGCAGCTGGAGGAAGACAATAAACCAAACCCAATTCTCTGACGGTATCCTGAGAATCAATCCACTTCCATGTTCAGGAGGACCAGAGTAGTGGTGGCCAGGGTGATTTTCCTGGCCAGCAGGGGAGCACCCAGAACGACAGATCAAGCATCCTGGTATCACCATGTTGATGCCCATTTCAGCTCTCATGGCATCAGAAGTTCTCCACCACCCATAACAGAACAACTATTTGCTAGTCACTATTTAAAAGACTTCAGTTCTCTAATAGGAAAGCCCAAGCAAATTATGTCAGAGGTAAGTTATACAGGCATATGTCATGTAGAGGAAACAGTAAGAAGCCAAAGCCAGAGGTTCACAAAATTAATCTAAAAAGTTATTGCTCCTTCAATGACTTGCTAAAACAAAACAGGTTGTCTCCTGTAAACTGTGTTATTCTACATGTGACTAATTTTGGTATCATTATTATTATTTGTAATGAATATTCGACTCGAGTTGATTAACATCTAAGCATTAGTGTAGGATTCAGGACAGGCAGAACAGTCTATGCAGTTGCATGAAGACTTGAACCAGGATCTACTGAACCAGAGTTTTACTGCAATTCTTCCACAAATATAGCTACTTTGCTCCAGATTTACATGCCTGTAAAAAGAAGAATATCCGAAACATAGTGGTCTAATTTTTATAAGCATAATCTTGCATTTTTCTACTTTAGCATTAAGAAAGTTAAAACAATGCAAAGGAATGGTAAACTTTTTGTACTGCTAAAGAAGTGTGTCCATCCTGGAAAAGGATAAAACTAATGTTCCTCCCCACAAAGAGGCAACTGTGTTCTTTCAAGCTGCCAGCATTCATGGAGGGCCGACATCCACCCCAGTTAGAAGAAGCTCTGCTGAAACTGTGTTCCATGCTGATTGTAATGTAATTGTCTCTGTCTGGAAAAGAAAGGGGATATGTAACTCCAGTGATAATACCAGGGTAGAGCATAGGGAAAAGGGAAAGAGTGGTAAATAACTTAGACTGGCACTGAAAATTCAATGTTATTTAGAGGCAAGACAAAGCAATCAGCTCTTGGGAAAAGAAAGTAACTAGTATTTCAAGTCTACATTCAAACATCTGAGGGACGCTCCCGTTTTCCACCACTCCATCTCTCTCTTTTCCACTCAAAGACCACGGTAATTCTTCTTGAGGCAGTTGATCTTTTTTTTTTTTTTAACTCGAACACCACACTTCAGCTTGGAAAGTTGCAGGCAGTATTATTGGAAAACATGGACCATATCTAACCTTAAGGTATTCCTGTGCAGATGTCAAGGGATGGGCTGTAGCAACAGTAACAACAACAAACAAGAGCTATATTTATGGCTTCCAAAGAGAGAAGTAGTCACAGATGAGATAGAGGAAGGATTGCCATGGCTGGGGCTCACTGTGCTTGGTAGAATGCATAAAAAATAGAAAAAAGGCGGATGCAACAAAGCCCTACCAGCTGTCCAGAAAGATGATAATCTGCTAGTACAATATTGTGACAAAAGCAGTTGGAAAGTATGGAGAACTGTTTGACTCCACACCTATAATAATGGTATTACTTAGCATTTATATAGTACATCTCAGCTGCACAACTAAAGCTCTTTACAAAAGATAGGGATCATTATCCTAATTTTGCATTTGGGAAATGAATATGTAGAGAATTTAAGCCAAAATTTTAAGAGTTGGCTCATTTGGGGGTTCTGAAAAAAAACAAGGGATCTGATTTTACAGAGGCTCCAAGCATCTGCAACTTCAATTAGAATGGCTGGTAGCTGCAGGTGCTCATCAACAAGAAAATCATGTTGCAAACGCATCAGGTTGAAGAATTCAGACCCCTGTATCCCAAATTAGTGGATGCTTTTGTGAAAGGTAGACTGGCTGATGTGGCAAAGGTTACTTATAAAGCTGAATAACAGGAACAGAATCCAGGTCTCCAGATTCCCATCCTATATAATACTATAGATTGAACTACAGTGTCTTCACTAAAATAAACTCACTAAAATTAAAGAAAAAAAAAAAGCTTCACTAAAATAGCAGATGCAATGGAAATTTATGGAAACATGTTTTGGGGAGGGGGTGTGTGTGCTTACCTAATAGTATCAAGAGAAAGGGATAAATTGTGATGCGTAAAGGAGACAGAAGGCCTAATTTAGGATGGAGGATTTACTCTATAGTTTATAACAAGAAAGATGGTAAACTGTAAGAACATAGCAATAGCATGGTCAGAATATCCAGGCTGAATGACTTAGTATAGCTCCCAAGGGCAGAACAGCTGCACTAGCAAGGGACTAGCAAGATCTGAAACGTAGCCTATCTCAGGTAAATGACCAAATTAGTGTGACTATTTTGGGTCCAGTGCTCAAGCCAGTTTGATAGGAGTTGGATGGGAGGTGGATGAACATCACACATTGTGGCATATAGGTATTGCTTTATGTTTACAACAATTGCATCACTATCACATAGGTATTGCTTTATGTTTACAACAATTGTATCACTATCACCAGACAAAGAGAGAAAGAAAAGGCGACATTTGCTGAAAATTAATGAAGTTGAGTTCACTAATCCCCTCTTAGATTAGAGACTTCCAAGTATCTAAGGGCTCTAGAAAAAAAGATGCAATTATTATATAGAAGGCTGGGTCCCAACAAATTTTCCAACCCTGTCCCTATAATAATAACTACTAATGCCCTTGCTACAGTTTGCATCTGTTCCAGTGTGCAGCTCACTACAGAAAAAGCTTCCTCTTGAGAACAATCTCATAAGGCAGAAGCAGCTGCTCTTGTTCCTCCTGCTCTCCCTCTTCAATTCTTTGGAGTTGTGTCACTAAATTTCAAATGATAAGTTTGCTTTATTACTTTAGCTTTCAGTGGAGTTTAGGGACAAGTTGGTAGCAAGACTTAGACTTCATACTGTAATGCATGAGAGGACAGCCCCGGAGCCAAGGCCCAGCCCTGCTTCCTTCCAACTTAGAGTTGTTTAACTAATAAAATTAATTTGCCTCTTTAAAATTTAAAATAAAGACAAGATGTTTCAATTTTTTCAGTAATCTACATTGGCAAAAATGAAGGGATGTTATTTCTATGCTGAATTGTCTGGTGAAAAGCCAAACTGCAGATAGTTTGGCCTGGTGCCAGTCTGAGTTGCTCAATACAGGCAAGATAGCTACTGTGCACCAGTGGCTGGGCCAGAAATTTAAAGAACTGGAAAGAGAGAAAGTCAAGAAGGGGCAGACAGAAAAACAGCCATCTTGGCACAGTTGCCACACCAGGCCTGACATTAAAGTATATTGTTAATTTCCTATAGCACCAATAATTACCATCATTTTTGCGGTTTTATGACTTCTGTTTTTTACACCTAGAAACAATTCACATTTATGTCTGCTACCATTTTTTCCAGCTATTTATCAGCCAGAAAAGTGCAGACTTAATAAATCCACATGTCCACAAAATATCAAACACACAACAGATTAATCCAGTAACACACCATCAATTCTCAGCTTTAGAAATCAATAACTGGACTGCAAAACACAGCATCTATGGCAAAAAGTAACACCATAGCTGTAAAGTCCTAATCTGCTTTTCTAGGAGGATATGTTAAGGTCTCTTCCTCAGAGCTTCGAGGCAGATGTGCCCAGCCACGGTCTTAAGTGAGCCTCTCAAGAGGCTGAAGGGCTTCAAAGCCAAAAAGCAATGATGTATTCGAATGAAAATTAGAAATTTAACTTTATGAGAAAGATTACAGGAGGCAGAAGAGTCCTTCTTTCCAGCTCAGTCACTTCAAATTGAAGCAAGTCCTGCATGATGCACGGGTTTGTCCTACCTCTCCTGCAGCCTGACTAGCCGCTCCTTGCTGCATTTGGTTGTTTCTCCAGCTCTGTGTTTGAGTTGCAGGCTTTTAGCGCCTGCTGTGACTTTCTCATTTCCTTTTACCTATTGCATCCAGTGTTCTCCAAAATCTTCTGTTCCTGAACAGGTTAAATAATTTTTCATGAGAAGAATCCCTCTTTTCCTTTCATGACCCAGTGTTATTAAAGGAACATAACACAGAAAACTAAAAAACAAATCAATGCAGGCATTATCCATCCCAAAAAGGCAAACCACAGAGGAGAGAGATAAGGCTTAACAGTTTTAGATACAGCCTTTGCTCTTTGGCCACAGAGCTTATGTAGGGTGTGCCTCCATTATTGACTGGTGTATGGCACAAGGAGTGAAGGACTGCAATTTGATTTGCTGCAGTCTGCAACATTTCCAGGACTGCATGTTTACATAGCCTCTTAACCAGCAATTAAGTTTGGACCAGTATCGAGTCCTCTGTGCATACCATGCAAGCATATAGGCTAACTGCTGGGGAACGTTGCATCCACATTGCAAGTGGTATGCTCTGTGTAGTTCCCTGTTTTCAGTCTTCATTCCAGCAGGAGATAAATAATTTTTATTGTACCAGCAGTGCACTTAGTTGCATACCACAGTATAGACAAAAAGCAAATTTTCATCTAAAAAGACCCCCTCCAAAACTCAAACTCACTAGACACAGCTGTCACCCAACAACTTGGACTACAAAATCACCCTGGTCATAAAAAATGGAAAGAGAGCTGAGTCTGTTTGTCATAACCTTGCCTGTTTCTGGACTACTTGGACACCAGGCATCAGGAATGAAGCGGGTATACATTGGGTTTGCGTGGCAAGTTTTTGGTAGTACGAGGGCTACAGGGGTGAATTCTGTGAGGAGATGCCAGAAGCTTCTCCCATGTCCAATAGAGCCAGTGCCAGTCGGCTCCAAGATGGACCCACAGCTGGCCAAGGCCGAGCCAATCAGCAATGGTGGTAGTACCTCTGTGGTAACATATTTAAGAAGGGGAAAAAACTACTGCGCAACAGCATCTGGAAGAGAGGAGTGAGAATATGTGAGAGAAACAACTCTGCAGACACCAAGGACAGTGAAGAAGGAGGGGGAGGAGGTGCTCCAGGCCCCGGAGTGGAGATTCCCCTGCAGTCCGTGGTGAAGACCATGGTGAGGCAGGCTGTCCCCCTGCAGCCCATGGAGGTCCATGGTGGAGCAGATATTCACCTGCAGCCCATGGAGGACCCCACACTGGAGTAGGTGGATGTGCCCGAAGGAGGCTCTGACCCTATGGGAAGCCCGCGCTGAAGCAGGCTCTTGGCAGGACCTGTGACCCTGTGGAGACAGGAGCTCACGTGGAAGGGACCCACGCTGGAGCAGTCTGTTCCTGAAGGACTGCACCCCATGGAAAGAACCTACACTGGAGCAGTTTGTGAAGAACATCAGTCCATGGGAAGGACCCACATTGGAGAAGTTAGTGTAGGACTGTCTCCTGTGGGAGGCACCCCACGCTGGAGCAGGGAAAGAGTGTGAGGAGGAAGGAGCAGCAGAGGCAACATGTGATGAACTGACCGCAACCCCCATTCTCTGTCCCCCTGTGCTTTTCGGGGGGGAGAAGGTAGAGAAAATCAGGAGTGAAGTTGAGCCCATGAAGAAGGGAGGGGTGGGGAGAAGGTGTTTTAATATTTGATTTTATTTCTCATTATTCTACTCTGATTTGATTGGTAATAAATTAAAATCAGTTTCCCCAAGTCGAGCCTGTTTTGCCCGTGACAGTAATTGCTGAGTGATCTACCCTGTCCTTATCTCAACCCATGAGTCTTTCATCGTGTTCTCTTTCCCCTTTCCCAGTTGAGGAAGGAGAATGATAGAGCAGCTTGGTGGGCACCTGGTGTCCAGCCAAGGTCAACCCACCATAGGGTGACAAAACAGACCACATTGATGTTCTTATGTAGTAATGAACACAATCTGATAGGAAGTCCACAAACAAATGTAAGCTTTGCAAATCTAAAGATAGATATCTATCTAAAGATAGATAATAGACCTTTTGCTGTGACAGTCCAGCTGGATCAGTGCCATACCCCATCTGCCCATAATTAAAACCTCACACTCAGAAATAAATTTATCAAAAATCTCTGGTGATTCACTCAAGTATTTGGGTAAAGGTCGCTCATTCTCTTCCTTTGGAGGAGAAAGATCTAAGGCACACACAGTATTCACCTGAGCTCTTATGACAGAGCTTCTCAGCAGAAGAAGCTGAGAATTTCATCCTCAGCATTTCTAGATCAGAATCTGAGTTCCCTGTATAAAACAGATCATATGTTTGCTCTCTGGAAAGTGGTCAAGCAAGACACATTTATCAAACTGCTTTGTTCTAGCAAATCTCAGAGAAGTTTTTGAAGAATGGATATTTCACCACCCCATGGAGAGCAACAGCTGCTCCATGGTGCAGCCTCGCAAGGGAGCAAGGAGATTCCAGCCAGCCACGGATGGAAGTTCAGGGTGGGCAAAATGAGATATCTCAAACAATAATTAAGACGCTTATCCCTCAAGCAGAATTAGGATGTTTAATGACTACAAGTTGCTAAGATACTAGGTCTGGACATAAACTATCATCCAAAAGACAACATTTGCAAAAACAGATGCCTCACAAAGCCCTGCTGAGTTGGGTGCAATGTTACAGAGACAGAAGTGGTGCAGTTAAATTGCAGAGACCAGTCAGCCTTTGGAAGCTTTAATACCTAAGCAGCTACTAATTGTCACATGGCACACTATATAAGTGTAATGATGTGCTTGTTACGACGTAATATAAATCACTTATTGTTTCCTTATGTTTCCAAAGAATTACTTATAATTTACCAAGTAACTGCCACCAGTATTTATTAATTTTAATTACAGAACCAACATATTTCCAGGGAAAGATGTCATCTGTAAATATAAAACTAAATATATTGCTGAGTACAGGAAATGAAGTAGTATTTAATTACCAGCAATTGCTATAAGTAATTGTCAAGTGCTAACTGCCACTGCTACAAATCTCATGTAAAATGGAAACATTCCAGTGTAGCTGCTAATAATTTAGTTTACTAAAGTTACACTTTTGCACTCTACTTAGAAGAGAGGATCAAATAAATATAATCATTCCTTTACACAATGGAAGCTGGGTGAATACAATACCTCCAGGCCGCAAAACCAGAATAAATAACACTGCAGCTGAGAATAATTCATATAAAGCTTGAATATGTGCAGTTGAAATCAATATAGATCTTTGATCAGTTTCACTGATCATTTGAACAGTGAAACTCATCCTACAGAAAGCATCATAAGCTACTACTTACAATAACAGTAATAACAGTTACTAATTCAACACCAAAAATAATAACAGCAAAAATAACAACAGCAGCAGCCTTTGGTTGTTTTAATTTTGCTGTATCATCTCAGCTAGGACACCAAAAGTCTATGAGTCTATATGAACTTCTTCCTGATGTTTCTGCTGGAGTTTGAAAGAGCTCTGTGAGCAAGATTTCCATCTGCTGTGTTACTAGAAATACTAAATAAACACTTACCAAGCTGTGCCATTGATGTGAGAGAAAGATGTGTAACAACCATGAAGTTTCACTCAATTTCAGAAGTTCAATTATGTATGTGTTCAAAATCCTAGCAGTCAATTACTTTGTCAGGTAATGCATTACACTGTTATGGGAAGGCCTGTATTTGTGTGTCCTCCCAGTCAAACACGCTTTTCATGTATCCGTTATGTAATGGACAGGAGAAACTGGATGGAAATGAGGAGATAAAGGGAAGGTTGTTCACATTATTGTAAATATTATGACACAAAGGATATCATCTGGAATTTAGGAGAGTGTGAAAGACAGGAACCAGATGGAAAACAGTGATGACATGTAAGGCATTTCTACCTCTGCGTCATTGACTCAAAGGCAGCCACTCAGTACCAGTGACTCGTGAAGGTAAAAGCAATGACTAATCTTTATTTACACCGTCATAGGAATGCCTATGAAATTATCTCACATTCTGGATGTCATGACTAGATCCCTCTTGGGAATTTCAAACCTCAAAAGTTTGAAAGGTAGGAACCGTAGGGACCAGACTATTTTTCTTCTACAGGTAGCACTTTCAAGCCATCACTACAGATACCAATCCTGTGATATACATGCATGTACATTAACAGTACATGGTCTTTCATACAAATTTTCCCTTAATGTCCTTATTTACACGATCTTTTAAAGACATTCGCAAAAGGATTTTTCTAGTTGTGCTTCTATGGGGTTTCTATGCATCAACAGACACGCAGCATCTGGCTAGATGCTAGTGCAAATTCTTTTTCCACAGAGCCAAGGCAATTTACAGAACAGAGTCTGAACTTTGAACTTCACCAGCCCAGCACATTTTTTGAGCTTGGTGACAGAATTTACTATGCATATTCAATATCCAATTCCCCAAAATACCCAAACAGATCAAAGCAAAACCAGTTTTCTCATAAGTACAGGAATATCTGTCTGTAGATTTGGGGCAATTTCCAAACCAAAATATTGTTTACCAGAATGAACAGCACAGGTGTTTTTTGAAGGAAAAAATCTTCCATAAATTTATATAAAAAACATTTTTCTAGCCTTCCTTTGATTGAAATGGAATAATTATTTATGTTCAAGCAAACAAATAAAATTAATCACCAAAAAGAAGTTAATTGGAAAAAAATCCTTACAGGTACAACATTTAGGAAACAGTGTAAAAATGAAAGGTTAAAAGTAAACATTGTATGACTTTACTTTTTCTGCAATGAAGGAAATTCAGTTTATGAATAAAGCTCAGTGCCTGCTATGCCTTTCAAAGAGCAATGTGTAAATGTCAAACATAAGTTTCTTTCACTTCCAAGCAAGAGTCAAGATACTGTGTGAAACAATATGTAGTTACTAACAGCATTTGATGTGACGGTATAAGATATCCAACAAACTTTGCTAACTATTTAAACCAATCATAGGGCACTCTTCAGATATGCTTTCCAGGCATGTTTTAGGAAAAGCAGACACAAAATACTTTGTCTCTTTTCTTCTGAGGCACTGTAAAGTTCAAAGACTGCAGCCATCCTTCCAGACCCTCCCATACCCCTTCCTCTCCTCTTGGAGAAGAGCAAGAGGGAAGAGTACCAGCCTGATTTCCTAAACTTAGGCAATCATGCTGTATCTTTCTGCTAACTCCCTCTTCCCCATAAATATTCAATCCAGAGGCCAATTTCAACTAAAATATTCAGAAGTAGAGCTCTCAAAGATATTAAACCTCTGTGAATTTCATGAAAATTGGATAACTATAAAAGACAGACACATATGGCCGTTATCAAGGGAAAGAGCACAGCATAGTTTTTAACCTTTTTCAACATCAAATACTCTACCCAGGAGAGCACCACAATCAGTGGTACCTGGTCTCCAGTGTGTTTGTATCTCATGGCAGACTGACACTGTGGTCAACATAACCAATGGTTACGACAGGAGCTCAGCTCTTATTAACCACAGGAGAATCCACAGTAGAGATCACCGCTGAGTGTTCCTTGACTGTGACAAAATCTTCAGTGAGTTTATGCCATTTATCATACACCAGAGAATATGTGTTCAAGATGTGCTCATGCTGGCAGTGCTCGTTGTGGAGTCTCTAGCATCTAATAAAGTGGCAATGCAGACTGAAGCTCGTTTTCCCCAACGTATTTATAACCTCTCTCTCTCATTTTGACACTTTTTCCCTCCTTTCTTCCAGGTGGAGTATCAGATGTTTAATAAAGTATGAGCTCACCTTGCAGTCATAGTATACTTTAGTTAAATTTGTCCTTAAGCTAGGAGAGAAATCCACAAGAAATATTACCAGTTATGGTTGCTTTCTTAGGGAAGATGTTTTCAGGGAGCTGAGCATCAAAAGTACTGAAATCATTATGTATGAAATAATTTATAACATCGTAACTTTTATAATGATTGAAATGTTAAACTAAGAAATCAGAGAGACCTGTGTACAAAATTCCAGTGATTTCTAGGCAGATACACACACAACACACAACCCCCTGAGGCCTGTGAAGCTGTGAATGGCAGTCAGTCAAAATTCTTCACAGCACCTGATTTCCTCACAACTGCCAGGTAAGGAGATAGAGCTCTTTTGACATTATATAGCAAGATTTCTGCCAATTGATTTTTCTTTTTAATATTTTAGACAGGGGTATCAATTTTACTTATTCTGATTTCTAACCTCAAACTTATTGGTCCTATCATATTTCTTGTTAGCAATATGATGAGTGGCAGAACAAATCCATCTTCTTCTGTCATGGTCCTCTGCACGAGGGCTGTGTAGGAAAGGTTTTTCTTCTTTTCAAAAAAATGTAATTCCTATGTTAAATGAAGACCCTAAAATTTCTGAGGAACTGTACTTTTCATCCTAAAAATATAGCCTGCAAAAAAGTCTACTCAGTTTACAGGACATTGTCTATTAAGTCTATTAATCCCTTTGTAAACGGAAGCCCTTAGGCAATACATGGCCTAAATTTCTTCTTACTTCTGTGCTCTTTTTTTTAATCAGCGTAACACCACTGACAACAATGAAATCACAGTTAAAATGAGGGGAGAATCAGGTCCATGTGTTCCTATATTGGTTTGATAGAACACATTATTCATTAACAGTTTGAGAATCCTAAGAGTTTTACCACGAATTCATCTGTGTTGACTATAGAGTCATGGCTTAAGAACTAAGAACTGTAGCCTCATTTTTTTCAGTTGCGTATTATGAAATTAATACATTTCCTATCTAGGTATGATGAACATTTATTCTCTTGCCAAGCTAACTCTAACTTCTGATAGTTGTGACAGTTCAAGCAAAACATTCTGAAACTCTGCCAAAACCCTGAATTGCAGAGAATGCAACTTTATGCTTAGAAGAATTCCATTAACTTTTGTCTGGCTTGCTTTTTTTCCCATTTGTTTTCAACAGCCATTAATAGCAAAAATTAGAAAACAAAAGAGGAAAGACTATTCTCTGAATATGTTTGACCTGATTTAGAGCTGGAAAGCACTTAAAACCTTCTAAAAATCCTGAGATTTCCCCCAGAAGTCTATGCTTGTATACAGAAAAGCTAGATTTAGGTTATTCTAAATCAGATTTCTGCCTAATTTCCATTGGAAAAGCACATAACCTTGCAAAACAATTAAGAGCAAAAGAGAGATTTCAACAATTAGGTGAAGCACTTTATACATCCTGAAGCAATCTGCAAACTTACTTATCTATTACAAGTCACATCTGTCCATTATAAGAGGAAAATACTTGCCAAATATGACTTCTGTTGTCACTTTTACAACACACATAGATAAATTGACATGGTAGTGACCTATACTCAGCTTCAGTTTTTTCTTTCTTTCTGGAAGACTGAAATCAAGAGGATAGTGAAGATTCACTATGCGAAGTTAGTGGCTGTGGGACAAGTAGTTTGGGATTGGGATTTAAAAACAAAGAAAAAAAATAAAATGGAAGGTAAATAGCCTTACAGAAATTGCAAATTGTTTTCTTAGGTAACATGTTTCCCAAGGGCATCGTTGTGACACTCCACCACAATACTGTGTGGTAACTTGTAGAGTTTCTGCTGCCTCCAAGCCACAGGACTCAATATTTTAGCACAAGCCAAAGTTCACAACTTAAGACATTCACAGGCTCAGTCACTAAGAAAATTTAGTTCTTCCATTTGTGTGTGTCAGTAGAAGGCATTGATTAGTAAATCCCTGTATAAATCCTAGCCATGCAATAGTGCAGGGGTAGGTTTCACAGTGCATATCTCCTACATTATTGTAAAAATTAAATGGATTTTAAATCAAAAAGGTTTGTCTTCAATCTTGAGTTGGTAATCCATTACAGAAAGTAAATCCTAGCACTCTATGTCTTTGCCGTGAAAATGCTTGGGATAAACACATTTCTGAGTAAGAAGTGGAAGAAATTTAATGGATATATCCTCCACCAAAGTACATTGTTTTAAGCTACAGCACTGGACAGTCAACTCCTGGACTGGGCGTGACAGCACCAAAAGCAGGGGGGAAAAGCAATAAATTCCTACAGTGCGTGTATCATATGGTATCATATAAACCCACCTTTCCTACTAACTAATGGCAGTCACCTCACATAAGCAAGGGCCCAAGCAGATCCTTTCAGCCTCCTTGGACTGAGGAGGTCTCAGCTATGATTTGTAAACAGCTCAGAACTCAGAAAATTTTCAGAGAAACTCCGGACACGTCTATGTAGCATAATGAACCAAGGTGATCTCTTTGTCTGACCCATGTCTTGACCCACTTATGTGATAGGACTTCACTGGTATCAGGTGGAAGTGGCTTAGACTGCTCTGGACTGCAACAAAGGCCCTCTGCATGGTGGCTCCTGTTATATACTCACCCATGAGAGCAGTGGGGCCAGACCAGGCAAAGAAAGTGTAGGGACTCCAGCACAAACCTCATCTTTTTGGCCAGGGCAAGGATCACCCTGATCACCTAGTGTACCCAAAGAATAGCCACACTGCCACATCATGACAAGGAGCCATCTGGGTCAAACACCTGTCTGTATAGCAATAACAATCCTAAATGTAAGGTGCATATCCTCCTGTTCTGAACTAGACTCTTCAGGAGCCTATCTCCTTCCATGCACAAAACCAAAGGAAACCAGCCTTCAGAGTTTGGTGCCTTATGTTACAGAAAAATCAGCACACCTCTCATTCAGCCAACCCACATTTGTAGATGACATCCTCTTCCTTCGCCCTTCCTAGAAGAGACCTACTACCATGATACTCACAATTCATACCCAGCAGTATATAAGCACTCCAATTTCTGTAGACCTTCACTATTTTTCTTTTTCCTCTGTTTTGTGCTGTTTGCAGACGGTATTGTACGCTGACACTGTGTCTGAAGTTTACGCAGCTAGACCTATACAACAATTATATGTATACAAAAGCCCAAGATTAGAAAGGACAGGTTTGGCAGTGTTTGCATGTGAACCATCCAAAACTTTCTCTCTACAAAATGAGAATATGTATATATTCCGATTAACATAAGTTTGACAGATTTCCACCATTACATCTTATATACTGAAAATGACCAGGCTTTCAGCTATTGAAGGCATTCAGACTGAAACATGCTAAGGTCTCCCGATCCATTGATAACAGGGTGCATCTGCCTGATAATCTGACTGTACAAATGCCAGTCAGTGAAAGTGTTTGTTTCCATTGACGCAAGAAAGACAAAGGAGCCCCACAGGCAGACCTGGATGGTGCAGGACTTTCTAGGAAGAATGTGGCTGAATTATTATATGCTGTGATTTTGAAATCAGTAAGTAAATAAGGAATGATTAATCATGCTGGGAAATCACTAGTGTATACTTAATTTCAGGCAAGGTTGTAATGTCAGATAAAAAAACTAAGGACATGTGAAACCCATGTATCAGAACTGCTGGCACAGCTTTATGAAACCCATATAAACTTTCTATATCATTTGACCGTGGATTATAAACAACAAAGAAAGAACACAAAAGTCATGAATAAATCTCTTTATGTGTTTCCCAAGGGTTAATGACTCTTTCCAGCATTAAGAATAGCTGCAAGGCTATCCTACAAAGGAGAAAAATGGAAAATTATGTGCAAAATAGATTTTAATCATTCAAATTCAACAATTTTCATTAAAAAAGCAGCTTGACATACCACATATGGGTTTTTCCCTCTCTTGTTCGACATACAATTAAAATATGCAGATTTTCTAGTGGAATAGCAACACAAGATTTTTATTTGACCAGTCTACCCTGCTTGACACTACAGTCAAATCTTAACTGGAAAAAGTAGTAATTTCCATATTTTGCTAAGCTGATATTTACTGAGCTCATTTCTGTTGAAAACATTCGATATGGTTAAAACTCATTTCGTCTTGCAACATATTCTCTGATGAAAACCTTCAAGTTTTGGTTTTTGCTAATAACAAATCTCAGCGCATTTTCTTTTGCTGTCGTAGCCTTCTTTTCTTCCCCAAGTACTCTGCTCCTTGGAATACATTTTTCAACAAATAGTTTATATGGACAGAAATTAAATCAAGCTTTCAAATCCTATGTGGTTTTAGAAATCTCTATGGATTTTTGTGGTTCCAAAATGGTAAAAAGGAATTCATTCTATTCTGAAATAAAAAGGTTTCGGGGAGATTTTGAAAGGAACAACCACAACAACTGATGTAAAAGTTTTACTCAGTCTCAAAGAATAGAGTATCAGCTGTGTCTCTTGTACTTTATAGTGTCCAGATAGCTTTTATGTGTTATTATTAAGTTACCTTGTACCCATATTGTAGTAATTGTAGCAGTGCTGTAATTTACTGTCTTGCCATGCTTAACATTTTAACAAATTGCAAGTGGTCATTATGACCCAGTGGTTTTAGAACAGTCTTGAAGGTGCCCTGTATTAGCCTGGGCAGTAGCAAGCCCCTGACCAAGATCAGGAATTAATTTAACATCTATTTTTATCCATCTTTATTCCCCACACATGCTCTGGGTTTGATGGTGGAGGAATACCACACTGGAAAATGTGCTTCTGCAGGACTTTAACACATCCCTAGATCTCCTAGCTTACGACAATACCACTCTAAGTAACTGCCTATGGAAAGATGGACAGAAGCACATTTTACAGTGACTGGTAAAGACAAGGCTGGTGTATTTTGCAAAAGCTTTTCATTTTTAATGAGCTATTCACTTTCTGTACTCATTTAATAGCTTAGCCTCCTAACTCTCTCTTCTCTCTGGTAGTGAATTACTTTCCAGAAATAATAGGGAATTTTAAGCATCATCATGTTGCTGGTATTGTCACTTGAAAATGTGGGTCGCCATCACCTCATCACCCCATCCTGGTTTGCTCATTAGTGGCACTCTGTATGGAAAACCTCTAAAGATCATTACCACTGTAGTCTAAAGCCAATGTGCCAGCATAATGAAAAACAATTCAGCAGTTCCCTATGCTCTGTTAGTTGTGTTTGTCATAAATGAGTTGTGGAGATTTGGAGTGAATGATCCATATCATATTGAACCGTCCTTTTTATTGCTGACAATTGAAGGTGACTGAAAAGCTGGGTCAGTGTCAGACTGTATCTAATTGGAAACCTTTCCTCATTAACGTTTGATGTTGACTTGTATTAGTTGATGAAATTAGGACCACAGTGGAATGGATTTTATTACACAGAATGAGCTGGTTGAGCTCTCTTCCATTTCAATGTTTTTTTAACCCCACCCCTGGCTGCTGAGAAAGGAATCCAGAAGCAAGGGAGTTGTGAGTGATGCAGGATTAAGAGGAAATTGGGTAAAAATGTCAGTGCTGCTCAGGAAATTGAAAGCATGTGCATATTTATGCCACATTTACTTCAGCAAATCTTTTGTGAAAATACTTCCTTACAGATCATCTGGGGTTATTTTGTGGGTTTGAATCAGAAGTAGGAGAGAAATGTTTCCCATGTAGAAGGGAACTGGCAAATTTTTTGGGGGAAAAAAGTGCTTGTTTTCTGAAAAGCAGAAATAAGGAAATATTTTTTTATGGTTTAGATAGTCAGTTTTGCAATAAGAGAAAAGTAGTACTCTCTTCAAAAGTACCCCCAACCCTGAATAACCCATTTTCTTGTTTATCAGCTGCTGCAAAAAGCTCTTGATTGAAGGAAACCAAGACAAATGCATAACACTAAAAGTGTTAACTATAACTGCATAATACTACAGAAAATATGCAGGAGTCATGCTATAAAGATAGATAACACACAACGTACTAAATTTTTCACAGATATTTGATGACTTTAAAAAAACAGTAATATCTACAAATTCACTTTAGGAGCAAATTATTGCAGCTAAATTGATCATAGGATAGTCTGATACAGGATCATGATGCCTACAGACTGTCAGATTGAGGTAAATTCTATCATTACAGAAGAATAAGGTGACAAGGGATGCTTAGCATGCAGTGTCTTGCTATCACAAAAGCTCCATTAAATGATCTTGTCCTCAAACTCACAACTCCTCTTAAATATACTCTTTAAAAAAAAAAAAAATTCAGCAGCAATTCATAAAATTGAATAGAAGGGAACTGGCAAATTTTTTGGGGGAAAAAAGTGCTTGTTTTCTGAAAAGCAGAAATAAGGAAATATTTTTTTATGGTTTAGATAGTCAGTTTTGCAATAAGAGAAAAGTAGTACTCTCTTCAAAAGTACCCCCAACCCTGAATAACCCATTTTCTTGTTTATCAGCTGCTGCAAAAAGCTCTTGATTGAAGGAAACCAAGACAAATGCATAACACTAAAAGTGTTAACTATAACTGCATAATACTACAGAAAATATGCAGGAGTCATGCTATAAAGATAGATAACACACAACGTACTAAATTTTTCACAGATATTTGATGACTTTAAAAAAACAGTAATATCTACAAATTCACTTTAGGAGCAAATTATTGCAGCTAAATTGATCATAGGATAGTCTGATACAGGATCATGATGCCTACAGACTGTCAGATTGAGGTAAATTCTATCATTACAGAAGAATAAGGTGACAAGGGATGCTTAGCATGCAGTGTCTTGCTATCACAAAAGCTCCATTAAATGATCTTGTCCTCAAACTCACAACTCCTCTTAAATATACTCTTTAAAAAAAAAAAAAATTCAGCAGCAATTCATTAAAATTGAATACATAAAGGATATCCTGCTCTCAGCTCCTTATAGCATATCCTTAAAGCCCATAAGTCACTGCCAATTACGGACAGAATCTCAGAACATACAGGAACTGAGATTTTTAAGATCAGATCTAAAAAGAGCAAGGGCTTTCTTTCCAAGCACTTGTATGAATCTCTCAGAGGTTTTTCACTTCCATCAAACTCATGATTCATGACTTTTTGCCTCAGAAATCTTTCAAAAACTCAAAAACGTGTAAGTGGACCAAAAAATTCACTTACTCCTGTAGCTCAAAGGCATGCCAAAACCACCATGCAAATAGCTTCAGGTCTATGATCACAGAAATTCTGCTTCTGAACAAACAGTTCCACAAACTGCTTTAAACACTCAAAAATTGCTCAGTCTGATTCAGACAGGAGTCTGAGCTGTTTCATCAATGTCTCCTCTTTTTGCATTTAGTCAGAGATTGACCCATCCTCACTAGGTTTGTAGCTATGCTAATTTGTAATCATAAGCATCATATTGTAATCATAAATGACATACTATAAGAAGATACAGAAAACTGACAGTATAAATTGAGAAAGAGAGAAATAACTCCATAATAGACCAATATCAAATGTTCTTTTAATAATACCTCAGTAACAGATTATCTTGTTATGTTGTTGAAATGTTTATCTTGGTCACATTTTTCTTATGTTTATTTTTTAAAAATGAAGCTAATAAGTTTTGGTACATCTTTTAGTACAGTTATATGTTTACATTTTATAAATATATGGTTTGGGATTTTAGAATGAAACAAAACTTTTAGTGGTGTTACTGGAGAAAAAGTAATAGGGTTTTTTATCTATCTCAGCTAAGAAGAAAACACAGAAACTTGCCCAGTATTATGAGAAACCTACATTATAAACCAAAAAAATTATCTCATGTATTGGAATGACAGTCTCATAGGTTATGCCTAGGTACCAGTGGACAGAATCATTTCCACTTGTCTTCAATCAAATATATTCTGTTTTACATAATACAATCGCTTTCAACTCTCTTTTTCTACTCACACCTCATGAGAGTAGACTTGATATTAGTTGTTACTTTGCTTCTAATTCTGGTGCTGCTGGGCTTGAATGGCTTGTTAGATTCATATTTTGATGTCCTAAAATTTTCCTCTGATGTTATAAGAAAGTTTTGTTATGGACAACTTCTTTGACTCAACATAAAAAGACAGAATAAATAATCATATAACTTTAATCTATCCCCCCACTGCCAACATCTGGAGTGCGATGAGTATCTTGTAATATCAAGATAGTGCTTGGAAATTAACCTTGTCACAAAGAATTTTTTTTAAATCTCTCAACTTCCACAAGGTATTTAAAACAACTATGGTGGCAACTGATAGAAACAGAGGGAAAAGGAAGCAAGAGAAAATAAAAATAAAAACAAATGTAACATGAATGTTTGATGGAAAGATCTGAGATTTCCACAAATAAGTGAAAATACACAACTGGCACAAAAGTAGGAAAGATAATTCTATGCTTACGAAGTAGGGTGACGTCCAAAGCAGAAACACTGGCTTTACTAAGAAGACCCATGTTTAATTAAGTTATTTAAAAGCATTGCTTTGAAAAATACAGGTGCAGACATATCTGTTTCGATTCTTTCTGCCTTTCAAACAATTCCAGCTTTCATTTGGATATGACTGTATCTGATGTTTACGCAGACAGGGTCAACATGCTTGGCTTGCTCAAATCCATTAATAATCTCTCCCTGGTTTACCTCCACTGTATTTATGAACCCTAATTACTAAGAAAACATCACACAGAAACCCAATGACACCCAAACATGGGCAGTTACTGGTTAAACTCACATGGCTTTCTTCCCAAAGTATCTTTCAATGACCTTCATTCTGAGGTTTCAAGCGCTGTTTAAGAAGAGCTGCAGACATTTTGTTGGCACCAGACTTGAAATTCATAATGGGCACATTATTTGGCCACATTATAAAATAGCATCATCCATCTAACAAATGAAAAATTTTTAATGGTTGCACTCAATTATAATAATTTGGAAGAGAAAGACATCAGCTGAAACTGAAGTGAGAAGGTCATTCAATGAGATTTGTGACTTCGGAGTTCCTTTTCAAGTTAGTATAGGTAATTGGACTCGATGATCTTAAAGGTCTTTTCCAACCTAAATGATTCTATGATTCTAATTCCTATCTACAGTTCCTGTTTTGCTGGGAGTTTATGGCAGATTTTCTTTTTTCTGGTATGTAGGCAAAACTAAGAACATGACTACTTGATGCTTTGGTTGTGGTTAGATTTTTTTATTGGCACAACATTTTCTAATATTTTACACTTAGAATTAAAGCACCTCTCAGTCACTAAAGGTCAGAGAAATGGAGACATACACATCAAAGCCCTACAAATGGATGTTTGCACTCGACCAAAATGGAAGACAGAAAGGACATGGAGAAAGAACAGAAACTGAAGTAACTCTTTCCAATCTCAAAATACCTGTGAGTCAGAAAAACACTGCACATGCAACTCTACCAAGCTGTTACATTCATAACTCTCTGTATTGCACAGATTCCAGTAAAGTTCACAATAAAATGTGTATTGAACCAACATATTGCTGTTTTCAGCACAGGGTACACCATTCATGAGCTTTTATACATTTCTCCCTTAAGGTGCTTTCTTCTTCCTTTTCTTGGAAAGAAGTTTGGTGCCTTCTTTCTGAGAACCAGTTCTTGCCCAGGGACCGCTAGCACCCAAGCTGCTGTGGTCTCCTTCCCCTCTGCAAAAGCCTGTAAGTGGCAAGGCAGGAAACAACAAAAGTACATGTAATAGGTATAACACATCTGTGCCACACATGTAGATGTCACAGATAAAAGACATAACCACCAGGGTGGTGGGACACTAACCATCTTCTTGATTCTTTAAGTTACTTGCACCTCAGGCATGTTCAATAGGCCAGACTTTAGGAAAATAGAAACAAATGCATCTATTACCAGAAACTTCTTTATATCAAAGCTATTACCACTCCCTTTTAATACATAACTTTGATTAAAGTCTAAGCAGAAATCCCATTTTAGTCAGGGAGTCTGACCAGCTGTTTGCTATATGAGGAACAAGATAAATGAATATTCTGTCTCAGCAAAGACAACCATGTAAGAAAATAGTCCATTATTAAAAGTACATACATGTGACCCTAAAACCAAGCTGTCTGTAGGAAAAAGCAGCCCTTCGACACCCAGGAACACCAAAGAACAGGCTGCCCAAAGGTGAATGGTGGACAATGGATATGAGATCAAAATATAATGATAGTATGATTGTGACTGAGAAACTATTTGCTCAACACAATTAAGTCACCATTTAAACACTAGAGAAAGCACTCTGAGTTTCAACTTCAAGGGTAACGTTGTCAACAGTATTGGTAAAATGTTAACAATAACTTACCATTTTACTTAGTTCTTTATGTAACCCAGTTACCTGGAGCATCTTATTGACAAGTCTGATGTGGTCTGATGTGGTTACAGTGTCTGATGCTTAACTTCAGAAAAATATTACAATAATAATGTTCCTGTGTTGGAAATTAATAAAAGAAATGCTGCAATTTTTTTTTTTTAACTGAAATGTTTATTGGACAAACATATGCTGTTGCAATGATATTGCAATGGAGTTTGGCTTTTTGGTATTTTACTCAGAAATACGTATTATGCCCTCATTTGATTGTCTTAATTTTGCAGCAAACAGGACTCTATCTGTATGGCCTTTCTGTGGCACATAACAATGCAGCTGCTATAAATCAAAGAAATGGTGACATTACTGAAGGGAGGAGAGAGCCGCATGTAACATTTTTCCTGACCTCTTTGCAAGAGAGTCAAGTCTAGAGTTTAATGAAATGAAATCTCTTTCGAGGGAATCCGAATGAGGCTGCCTCTGTAGCACTGTTCTGGGGAAATGATTTCAGCTGACCTCTGAGAAGATTTACACCCAGGTCTCCAGTGTCAGAAGCTAAGGCAGGCTGCATTCACTACCTGGAGACCTTCTTATCACTTTTTATCCTAAAGCCAGGAGCTACCTCTGAAATTGCTTGAAGTAAAAATGTTTTAGAGACAGAAAAAGATATAAACAAATTAAATAAGGGTCCAAGATCACTATGGCTTTCCTACCAATAAAAATGTTAGCCTACCTAGGAATTTCCTGACCATAACAGGGAAAGAGATTAAAGTTGTTATTCACTCAAAAAAGACCAAAGGATGCAGTAAGTTATTTTCTTCTTTTTAATACTAATGTGTACTGTATATTATAACAGTTCTATACTAGACACAACCTTTAGTCAGAAAACTGTCTTTCCTGTAGTAAACTGAGATAGCAAATAAACTGATATAGTTGTCCTTATGAATTTAGGCATTTTTCTTCAACCTACTAAGTCCATTGTTAAAAGAATGAATTTCAGTACATAATTTGGTTATTGCTTAACATCATTCAATACATCATACAAATTATACTCAAGTAATTTTCTTAATTATTCAACCAACTGAACTATTAAAATTGGGGTTAAAAGGAGTTTTGTATAAATAAACCACTACTCTTTCACCAAGATAAAGAAACAGGTTCTTTTGTCAGATCTTAGCAAATGGTAATATTATGCCTAAATTAAATGTTTTGACGTACATCCCAATCTGCTTAATATTAAAGAGCCACACCACACAGCTGTGTAAAAATTCATTTGGTTAGCCGATCTTTAAAATCACAGACTTTAACAGTTTAATTGAAGCTGAAAAAAAAATTTATGTTTAGGATAGTCAAACTTCTGAATACAACGATTTAAAAGGAAACTACCAAACCTCCTGATCTCTATTAGACAGAATCACCTATTCTTCTGCAGTACTGTAAATGGTCTGAATTCCTCACTAGAGAATACAAGCAGAAAGGTCAACAATTATACAAAATAAATAATGGGTTTAGAACAATCACCATATCCAGCTGCTGCAAAGTAAGCAGACTCTCTAAGTCTGCCTGCCAGGTGCAGGCCTCTTCTCCCTGTGGGTATGACCAGGACCTTTCAGAAAATGATGCAGTAAACAATATTTCTAGATAACCAGGAAAAACAGCTACCAATATGTTTGAAAACCTAAGGGCTCTAGATGCAGATAATGGAAAAGATGGTTATTTATTTTGGCAGATCAATTTTATTAACAAATAACTTACTTTTATAAAATACATTTGTATGAAGACTACAAAGATTATAATCTAAAAATAATTACCTGAAAATGTTCAGGGTTTCTTTTTGTTGAATGAATCACTTACATTCTGCCCTTATTTACCTCCACTATTCAAATGCTCCAGTTTCTTGTCACTGCTTGCAAGAAGTTAGTTGTATAGTTATAAGTACCTGTATTGAGATCATTAAACTAAAAATACCATTACATTAGAAATGCTATTACCCTCTTTGAAGGGACAAAACCAGTATTATGTGACTTATGTGTTCAATTTCTTTGTATTTTGAATGATCACTTTCACAGACAGCTTTTCATACTGCATCTGCCGCTTTTAAAATTTGCCAGGAAGCTTCATCAAATACTTTTGAATAACAATATATCCAAAGGAAGAGTGGTTCAATTAGGGATTCATGTAAGCAGAAGTTTTTACTAAGGTTATTGGTTAAATCCTGTTCCTATAATCTCCATACAGCAACAGAGTGAAGCTGTAGAATCTGGACCTGTTCTCCCTCCTAACAAATGACTCCCTGAATAATCCTTCCCTTCCTTACTTGACTTTTTTTCCTTTCTGTACTCAGAAAAATGAGGAACCATGGGCAGAGCCTAACATATGGTACATGGAGCTCTGCCAGTGCTTCTCTTTTCTAATTTGAAATATCCTTCCTGCTGTTTAAATCTTTGGTCAGCCTTAACAGTCCTCAGCAATCCTTAAGAATCAGCTGTAGTGTATTAGGAAATGAGTCCTTAAGTAGAGTTAAAAGCAGTGTAGAAACTCACCAGCTACATTATTATTTGTATTTACTTATTGATATCAAGAACCTAAAGGCAGGAACTGCAAGGCCCTTCTTGAACCAGAAATATGACTTGAACTGTCTGTACAGTTCAAGATGCACAGAAATACAACAGCAAGTTTGAAAGGGGTGCTTTTCTCTTTCTGCAGCTGCCAAGCATTATTGGAAATAGGAGGTGAAGCTGGAGCAGAGGGGGGAATGATTAGAAAATGTTTTCCTGATGTTTCATGGCCTCTCATCTCACTGGCTGCAGGGTGAGCAGTGAATGAAAGACCTGTAAGAAAGCCAGACCCATGTATCCAGTGTGCCTGAAAATTCAACTTTCTTTGGAATTAGGAGACCAAGCTCTTACAAGGCAAAAGGAGGAAGACTTATCAAAGATGAAATACTGGAGAATCCAGATACAGAAAAGCCCTAGAGAATCACCCTATTATCATCCTAGAAATTAAGTTTAAAAAAAAAAAAAAAGAGAGAGGGGGAAGCAGCACAGGCTTAGTCATAGATCTAGGGTCTGTGTTGGATCACCATCTAGATGCAAAGAGAAGTAAAAACTACCTCTAAGCAGAAAGTTACCTAAAATTAAGAATACAACATTTAGTCACTGAGAAGTCAGTGCTCTTACTTGGTTTGGTTGCAAGCAAAAGCAAGTTTCTGGTATTGCTTGAGCCTGGAGTGTAAGCAGTGGCAAACACCAGCATGATAATATACAACCAGTTGGTCTGTCCTAGCAGCCTAGGATAGCGAGACCCAGTATAGCAGGGAATCACTGGGGTGGATTTACAGGTGCTGAAGGACTGTAACAAGGACCTCACATGGTTTCTTTAGTAGTTAAATATCTCTGTATTAATCTGTAGCAGTTGTTTGTGGACCAAACTCACTGTCAGGGTCGCTAAAAGTAGTGGTCTGTAGGATTTCCATGAACCAGGAGGAACAGGCACAGCATTTTCCTGAGCTGAAAGGGTAATCCTAGCTTCTCCCCCTTTAGAGTCAAAGAACAATAAAATAAGCCCTAAAAATATAATGGAAAAAAAACCCCAAACCTCTCAGATGATATTTTGGCTGTGTGACTTTCCCCCGGCTTCAGGATGATGAGAACATGCTTAAATGCAGCCAGGTCTATTTTTCCCCTAGCCAGAAAATAAAGGTCTCAGAGCTAAAATGTCACAATGCTTTTTATTTTCAATTTTCAGTTTGTAGTCAAAAGCTGAGGCTGACATTTTATCTTGAACTCTCGTAGTTGCAAGAAAACAAAGGAAAAGCACAAAGGTGTGAGGAATTAAGGACAAAGTATCCCTCAGACTTGCCTCCACAGTTCCTGGATTTTGGTTGCTCATGACTGTTACTGGGCCTTGTGCCACTCAAACCTTTGGAGTATGCATTGCCCGTGCTGGCTGCAGCCAGCCTCTTCCGCAGTGCCACCCAGGTAAGGAGCACTGTGGGTTCCTGGCCTTTGACCACATGCACAGATGCTTCTAGCTGCTGTGTCAGCTTCTTCTACCATCAAAGTTAAATTTTCTTCCCATCAGAAAGCACTAACATTCCCCTCTAAATATTGCCAGTTATATACTGGGTGTTTCATTAAATTAAATTAAATGCACCTTAGACACTGATTATAATAATTTTCCCCACCAGTTTTAGAGTACTGCACATGGTGAAGATCCTGATTAGACACTGATTTGTCTCCCTGAAATAAACAAATACATGTTAAGATTTCTTAAAGGTGTGATTTTCTCCCATAGAGAACAATACTGGGGCCAATTTTTTCATAAACAATTACAGTTTGGGTCAGTATAGGTATTACTTGCCTTTTTCAACCTCAGTAGGTTGAATCTTGCTCCAGTCTTTTACTGTTCTGTCATTTTCTGATAGTGGGAATGAAGGAGAGAGTTAACTCGTGAATTCAAGCCTCAGGAGCAAGAACAGTGGTAAGTGCCACACTCATGCTGATAATCCAGGAAGTAAGGACAAGCAATTTAGAAAGGGTAAAAGGCATTATTCCTTAATGTTAACAGCCTTCATTCTGAGACTGAGATGAGACATTGTGACAACTATTCCTATTGCTGACTTACACGTTTTTCGGGTAAGGATTTTAAACAAGCCAAGAGATCACAATAGTATAGATTTATTATTACTTTTACATCTATGTAAATTATTTGCACTTATGTCACATTTGTTATTTATGCCACTGTAATAGACACAAAAAGATCTTTTTATGCTTGTAGCTGTTTAGGCTCTTCATGTAGTAGCTTTGACTACCCATTCTTTTGTACAAGATGTCCTTCTGTCCATTAGACACTATTTAAACCCAGTTGCTGTTATAGGTTGAATAGAAAATCAGGCCCTTACGTTAACAATAAAAGTTTTCTGTAAAATCATTTCCAATACCACTTTTCGGTTTTTGAAAAGTTTCTCAGTTAAAATAAAAAGATTTTAGGTTAGACAGCATGAGAAAGAGGGAAGAAAAAGAAGAGAGAAGCTATTAAAGTTCTGATAAACCAAGATATAAGTGGACATAAGAGGATAAACAGACAGATATAGTGAGCCAGGATATTTGCTCATCACTAAGCATAGACTCTTCACAAGGTCGATTAACTAGCTGTTATCCATATTGCATGTTCCCAACCATTTCCCCCCTGCCTCAGTGGAACACGCCACGCGCAATTTTTCTATTGCTCTTCCTCTTTCTTTTCTTTGTTTTTTCTTTTTCCCCAAGGCAGGTTTCCACATCAGAATAGCATGTAAATCTGACTACATAACCTTAGAGCAACACTCAGTACAGAAATGAATGTAGTAAAAGTGATGCATACCACAAAGCAGTCTTCTATCATTTGTTTGCCATTGTGCTTTGTTTTGGAAAAATATGAGGCTAAAAAGAAGAAATGGAAAAGTATTGTCAAGGTCACCAGCATTTCTCTGGTGCAGGATTTCCCCAGGTGAAATTATTTTAATTTACAAATTTGCAGAGATAAAAAAGGCCCTGCTGTGAAAACTACAATATTCACTGTAGCGTGTGGTGCTGATGAGCTCCACCAGATGATAAAGCAAATTGAAATCTCACATTTCTAAGACCTTTCGTTAGTGGAGGGAGAAAATCATGTGAAGAGTTATAATGTGGTTAATGGTGTTGCAGGGCTGATCTTACTAATTTTACAATTCTGTTACGTGCATAGGTTATCATACTAATTAACTTCATCTGGAATATTAGTCATCTTAATAGAGGGCTTTCATGTTTCCTTTTACTTCAGTTCTAAAGCTTGCAGTTTGATGGTTTCAGACTGCAATAAAACTCAAATCTCACAAAACAGATCAAAACTGGATAATTGGATTTTAAACAAACCACTCTGCTGTAGCATGCCACCAAAGGGAAAATAACACAAGAGAAATATCCAGTAGTTCTCAAATCTAAGTAAATGGGAGGTACATCCCAAAAGTCTGAAGAAAATCTAGCATGTGCCAGATACTCCTTTCCATTTGTTTTTTCCCAGAATCATCCTGCAGGGTGCTGTGATAACCAATATCTCTAAAAACATAACCACAGTTAAACCACGGAGTTAAGTTTTACCAAGTCATGCCACCAGCAGTCAGTGGCTCTGACAGCAGAAGGCAAGCACTAGATTTATTTCTTCTCCTTGGTGTTAAGGCATGCATGTAACAACATTGTGGTTTAACCCCAGCCGGCAGCTAAGCACCACAGAGCCAATTGATCCCTCCCCCCATGGTGGGGTGGGAGAGAGAATTGGAAGGGTAAAAGTGAGAAAACTCGTGGGTTGAGATAAAGACAGTTTAATAAGGTAAAGCAAAAGCCACACACACAAGCAAAGCAAAACACGGAATTCATTCACTACCCCCTATCGGCAGGTAGGTGTTCAGCTATCTCCAGGAAAGCAGGGCTCCATCACGTGTAACAGTTACTTGGGAAGACAAACGCCATCACTCTGACTCCAAACACGTGCCCCCTTCTTTCTTCTTCCCCCAGCTTTTATTGCTGAGCACAACACCATATGGTGTGGAATATCCCTGTGGTCAGTTGGGGTCAGCTGTCCCAGCTGTGTCCCCTCCCAACTTCTTGTGCACCCCCAGCCTACTCACTGGTGGGGTGGTGTGAGAAGCAGAAAAGGCCTTGACTCTGTGCAAGCACTGCTCAGCAGTAACGAAAACATCCCTGTGTTATCAACACTGTTTCCAGCACAAATCCAAAACATAGCCCCATACCAGCTACTATGAAGAAAATTAACTCTATCCCAGACAAAACCAGCACAGGGGAGTTTCTATTAAGACTTAGTACTGAACTGTGCTTAAGTATGTGCTGTGTTTGTTGATGTTTGCAGTTAAAGCAGTTGTCTAGCACAGCCTGAAAATACCTTATGCATGATAGGCATCAATTGTGCTTTATTTTCTTTGCTGTGTGTCAGAACTGGAATCACTTTAATTGTCATACCACCTCATTCTGCATCACATTTTCAGAGATCCTTGAGTGGATTTCTGCCAGTTACAATGCCAGCTAATTGCTGTCCCGAGAAGTCATTTGAAACAAACAGACCCGTATCCTGCTAACATTTGGAGCATCATGTCTCCCTCAGCTGTTACCCCTCTTGCTAGCAGCAACTTATGTAAGAAATACATGGGGTAATAAGAGACAGGAAAGCAATGTCACTTTCCAAAGTGGATCTCAAGGAAAACAGGTTTTACTCCCAAGTTTTTTGAATTAATCTAAAAATAGGTGGGTGAAATGACATTTGTACTAATTAAATATTATGCTGAGAATGTCTCACTTTGCAAAATGTCATCAGTATAATTTCATGTGGGGCCATTTTTCCTCACTTCTCAGTTTTCACCAGTCAAGGTTTTCACATGGAGGGAGATTGGTTAAAAGTCCCTTGCAGCATCCCTTAAGAGAGTTTGTTCAGGTTAATTAAATAATCTAACAAAGCAATTAGTGCCTGGTTCAGCAGTGTGAGGGTGAAGGACATTGAGAACCTTTTGAGGTTAGGCCTTTTGAACAAAAAGCCAACTACCTTTTCAGTTCCCTTCTCTTCAGTTGCAAAGATAGACATCTTCCTATGCTTGATCACATTTAACTAGTGTGACTATACAGAGCATATCTTAGCCATGACCCAAACAGAATCTTCTTCCACAGGGATGAGAAAGAAGGTTAACTGTCCAGCTTTTATAAATATTTTCCATTTTTCCACTCTGTATAAAAATATTTGGATCTTCAGCCTCCCGTATTCCCACTTTCACAAACCTTAACAAGGAAAGATTTATTAACTTACCAAAGCTCCTTTTTTTTAAGTCTGAACTTTGCATTCTCCACTCTAAACAGAGCTTGGAAATATCTAGGACTTCCAAAAGTCAGGGCTATACATTTTTCTTCACTCTATTTTATTCACAGGAACCTGTGCAAAACCTCCTGAAGTAGGAATTGATAGATAGCTGAAAACCCAGAGATCATTTAAGCAGAAAACAGCCACTGACTTGTTCTTACTTCTAACTCCCTTGTTCCTGTTCTCATTGACTTGCTTCCATACCATTTCTAGAGAATAAAGACCACAATTTTATTTGCACAATCCGGCTGACAAATACGAGTCCTTTACATGGCATACAGTATGTCCAGAATAAAACTATTAACTTCCGACAACCACCTTTTTAGATCTTTTTTTTTAGGAATAATACCTCATCCTGTGGCATAAATACAACCAAACACCTTATTCTGAAGGTAATATTAAGTTTATGGTCTCCCAAGTCTTGATGAAGCTTAAATCACATTCTTACAATAGCATAGCTAAATACCTTTGTGTCCCTCAGACATGTTTTTTATGGAGATCTTACAGTGATGATGAGAAGAACAGCTATATCTGTTTAATATGAAACAAAACAGCAGGCCTTTCCTTTACTATAATGATTCCTATGAGTGAACTGAAATAGTGAGTGTCTTACTGACCGCATCAGAGCTCCAAAAGCAGCATAAGCGTGCTCAGTTATAAGCCTCCATTGACAAATGAAACCAAACACTATTTTTTATTCTTTTCCCTGTGTATAAAATCATACAAATGAAGACTATCATAGGTCGAACTGGAAAATTTTGTTTTCAAATGGCTGGCCGTTTTCTGTCCTTTCCAGAGATTTTAATACTCTCAAGATCAAAACAAATGCTTATGATTTTTACCTTTCCTCATCCTTTACTTTACAGTGATATAGCTGAAAATATTTTTTAGCCCTTATTTGGCATTTGCCCCTTTCAGTTCTGAAAGAGTGATCACTGGATTCACCGGAGAGGTTTTGTTTCTTTCAATGTTTTCTCTAGCTGAGAAAATATTTATCTGCCTATTGATATATCTGTAAAAAAGTGGACACTGACTACAAAAACTGCCATGAACCTTCAGAAAGTTACTATCTGAGGGGTTTTTAAACTGTTTTAAAGCAGTAAGTGTATATTTTCATAAAGGTATTGCCTTCTTGCCTGTATAAATTATTCCACTTTCAAAAGAGTCAAATTGATCCTAAAGTCACCACCTTTTCTGAAGAAAATATAAAAAAACAGATTTGAAAAATTACCGTTTCCTGTTCTGGAAAAATAATTAGGAGAAAGTATCTGCATTAACAAAAATAATTCAGGTTACAACACCTTGGGGATCCTTTGCCCTCAAACATATCTCATGATGGCCTTAGTAAAAGAAAATTTTCCAGATCCCCTCCAAACGTCTGCTGAAATAGAAACTATTTGCTTTGAACACTGCATCTATTGTATTTTTGATTGCCCAATAAATCAAAATTGTTTTCATACTTTTTTTTCAATAAAGACTATAGCTCAGCAAGTAAGTTGCCTTGAAGCTGACGCATTTCTAAACTCTTTGGAGCCCATGAAACATGGAGCCATCAAAACAGAAGACAAACCTCTATCAAATAAAAGACTTTATCAAATACTACCACATATCTTGTCTACCTGTGTAGAAGGTACAAGTTTTTTTAAACTATTCTTCCTGTCAGTAAAATCTACATAATTGTGACAACATCACTTATGATGTGTTTGTCATTTAATGTTGCCTTTCTGTTTTTGAGTTTTTAAGCCTTGGGCTAAGAGCAAATGAAAAGCTTAAGAGGGAGTTCCCAAATGGTGACAGGGTGTTTAGAAAAGAAGAATAACTCCTCTCTGGAACTGTCATTTGTTGCTTTCACAGCTAATTTGGAACCAGATGATCCACAAATGGGTCAATGTAAATATTCAAGACAGCTTTCTTCTAAACGAACTCAAGCATATCATAAGATTCTGTTTCATAAATTTTTATTTAAGTTTAAACCATAAAAACTCTCTGAATTTTAGAATGACCTCTGCAGTATTTTCTTAAAGCAGAGAGATTTCTTTGAACTCTGACTACCAGGTATACCTGCTAGAATATTCTTGGGAACAACACCAAAAAGAAGAAAAGTCATCAAAAAATATAAAAGGGATCTTTTTTTTGGTTGGTAGGGTGGGGTTTTTTTTCAGGAATCTGTTTTTCACATGTGGAAGTGTTACATGTTTTCATTGCTGAGTAGTTGCTTGTGCTGGTTTTGTCTGGGATAGAGTTAATTTTCTTCATAGTAGCTGGTATGGGGCTATGTTTTGGATTTGTGCTGGAAACAGTGTTGATAACACAGGGGTGTTTTCGTTACTGCTGAGCAGTGCTTACACAGAGTCAAGGCCTTTTCTGCTTCTCACAC
>NW_008794774.1:1200294-1201145 GCF_000699145.1 Aptenodytes forsteri | reverse complement strand
TAAGCCCATGCCAGAGCAGGTACATCTCGAAGCGTCTGTGGCCGCGGTTATGTTTGTGCTACAGCAGGTTTACTTCTGAAGGGACTGTGGCTGCGAGTAAGGCCACGCTGGAGCAGGTATATCTCTGAAGACATTGTGGCCCATGGAGAAGGCCGTGCTGGAACAGATGCATCTCAAAGTGACTGTGGATAAGTCTATGCCGCAGCAGGTGTACCCCTGGAGAGACTGTGGCTCATAGATAAGGCTCCACTTGGAGCAGGTACAACACTAAGGGACTGCAGTCTGTGGATAAGTCCATGCCGGAACAGGGGCAAGAGGAGGAGTTCATTGCAATGTTAAACCCTATAACCTGGCCCAAAGGGACCAGGGGTGGAGACTGTAATGGAAATACCTTTAAATTGTTGTAATCTGGGGTGTGAGTTGTATGTTAAGGGAAGTACTACAACAGGAACCCCTTGTTGTTAGCCAGGCTAGGAGCAAGGGGAGGAGTTCATTGTTAAACCCTATAACCTGGCCCAAAGGGACCAGGGGTGGAGATTGTAGTGGATCTACCTTTAAATTGTCATAACCCATGATTTGAGTTGCATGTTATAGGAATTAGTATAGCAGGAACCACCGAAACCAGTGGAGGACAAGTCTTACAAGAAGCAGTGCAAGTGCAGCAGTGGCCCAACCTGAGCTGGATTTGGTGCCCAATAACTCCACGCAACACATTACCTCTCCTGTCCTGAGCGACGACCATAAGAGAGGGAGCCCAAAGTCAGGGACTAAATTAACTCGGTGGACATTTTGTGGACATTTCTGGACATTTTACAGGGGTGGTCCATAGGCTAAGGGAATGATATCTGTGT
>NW_008794774.1:1188358-1200090 GCF_000699145.1 Aptenodytes forsteri | reverse complement strand
CTTTTCTGCTTCTCACACCACCCCACCAGTGAGTAGGCTGGGGGTGCACAAGAAGTTGGGAGGGGACACAGCTGGGACAGCTGACCCCAACTGACCACAGGGATATTCCACACCATATGGTGTTGTGCTCAGCAATAAAAGCTGGGGGAAGAAGAAAGAAGGGGGCACGTGTTTGGAGTCAGAGTGATGGCGTTTGTCTTCCCAAGTAACTGTTACACGTGATGGAGCCCTGCTTTCCTGGAGATAGCTGAACACCTGCCTGTCAATGGGAAGTAGTGAATGAATCCCTTGTTTTGCTTTGCTTGTGCACACAGCTTTTGCTTTACCTGTTAAACTGTCTTTATCTCAACCCATGAGTTTTCTCACTTTTACCCTTCCAATTCTCTCTCCCACCCCACCGTGGGGGGAGTGATCAATTGGCTGTGTGGTGCTTAGTTGCTGGCTAGGGTTAAATCACAGCAGTCCCCAAAAAAAGTTGTTTTAGATTCAAGACTTGGAGAAAAGGAAAAAAAATCCAGGCTAAGAAATGTGGTAGTGTAATTTACCTCATCTGAGCAGCCTCTTATTTTGTTGAGGAAAAAGAATGTGTTCTAAGATTTTCAGTCTAACCTTTAATGGTTTTGGCAAGGACTTTGGAAACTGTTTCTTAATTTAAGAACGAATAAAACAAATATGATATCATACTAGCCATGAAAGCTACTGTAGGATATTTTATTGGACATGGCTGGTCCAGCTGGGGTGAACAGTTACCAAACACTGATGCCCATGCAGGAATGAAGCCCTACGTAATCTGAAAGTTTGCACAGCTGCATCTTCTTTGTAGTTCATTACATACCTGCTAAATTATAATATCATATGGATCTTATTTGAACATTTTGATTAAGATATTAAGTATACCCACAAATGGCCAAGGCAACCATTTGGTGTGCAGTTTGAAATCTGAAGTCCAACACGCTTTTACAGCTTCTTTCTCTGGGTTCTCTTTTCCTTCATATTTCACCGCAGAAGCCAAAAATGACAGTATCTCACAGACATGGCATGTACTTACTGTCATGTGATTTTGAAAGGGATGTTTTCATAACTGTATTTTTTAAAGACTTTTATAGCACTGTGAATAACATCCTCAATGTCTGTTAGACTAGAAAACACTAGGAAATTTAGGGGTAAAACTCAACATTATTGAAAAAAGCCTACCTTCAATTGATTGCAGAGCTATGAAAAAACTTGCAAGAAGAAGTATTTCCACAGGTGAAACCCAACAAATGGCATAGCAAGAAAGCAAGTATTTTAGGCAATACTGAAATATCAGGTCAAGGGCCCTGACCTTACCACCGTTTTCTGTTTAAATGGAAAGGATAACAGCCCAAGTACCCCAGTTAACATCAGTTCTTATGACATCTCTCAGATAAATCTGCTGCTATTAAAACATAACCACTTCTTTAGGGTTTCAGTGGTCAAAATCACTATCTTAATTGTCTTCCAAAAATCTGTTGGAAACCAATTTCGATAACTAGATGGAATCCAACAGAGTGATCATACCATCCATTGTGAAATATGTTTATCCTTGAATGAAAATCCTCTTACTATTGGACTCAGATGTTGCTGCTGCCAACAAGCATGGAAGCAGTTGACTTGTGCCTATGCCAATCAGTAGATGGCCAGGCATTGTGATGAATGCCATTCCCCTGTGCATGAAAAAAAGGCAGAAAAAACAAACATGCTATTGGAGTTTTTCTGATGTCCAGCCATGGCTACAGGCTCAAGTAGGCCACCATGAGAAATGTTTGTGAGGAAATCAGATATGCCAATTCAGCATAAAACCCTATCTGTATTTTGCCAAGGAGCACAAATTAAAGCAACCTAAAGGTTGCCTTGAATGCTGCTGGCAGACAAGCTATGGACACAAAGGCCTTTAGGGACTTTTTATGCTCCCTTTCCCAGCATATATTTGTGCGTTCCAGCCAAACCATAGTATCCAACTTATTAAATGTGGAAATGGTGGTGGGTAATGGAAATATTTTTTTGTAGTTTGGAATGAGATTTGACAACCTATTCCCCCATTGGAAGATTTTTGGCATACTGCAGTTTACAAGAAAAGTTTGTATTATAAAGTAAAATGCTGCTGTGGTAATTGACTGTAGTGTAAATATAATTTCCTAATGTATTCCATGTTTCTGCCAACCTTATTTTTCTAGCTGGTCTTATACTTTATTGGCCATTAGAATAGAATATGGAGAGTGTCCTTTATTACTTCATGCAGAAAGATATTTCAAATTTTGCAGTATAAATTCTGTGCTATCCCAGCACTGCTTCTCTGCTGCAGCTCAGTCATCTGAATAAGAAATAAGCTTATGCCGGTGTTAGGGTTTAACTAGCAATGAATTTCACTTTATTGCAATATTTATGAAAGCTTTTAAAAATGTGGTTAAGCAGAAACCTTCCATGTGGCTTCAGTCAATATTTCTTGAGGAGGAGGACTTTAAAAAGCTGTGAAGTTTTACGTTCTTTCCTGATACCTCACCTTCCTCTGCCTTTCTTCTCTTCAGCTATTTCACTGAGTCCTACCTTAGTGTCACAATGGCCATGGAAAGTTGTTTTTGTTCATTCAGCTGCTTTTTAGCAAAGATGTCTCTATGTTGCCTATAAAATAAACAAGAAGGTTGGAAACCGGGACCAAGAAGCCACAGACACAATTTCCAGGCCATTGCAAGTATAGCAATTATTACCAGTGATACAATAGCTGTGAGAGTTGTTATTTGACCTTATCCAGTTGCAGCTAGAGCTCTTAAGAACCAGTTTGTAAACAGTTCCTTTGCTGAGGAACGTTTCTTGGCATTGACAGGAAATTGTGGATCTTGAGCAGAGTTTTCCAAACCACCCTACCTCCTTTTCACAGGGGGAAATTGAGTGTGAGAAGAGGACAGAAAATATTAGCATGGCAGGAAAATAAACTGTGGTTGATTAATGACCTATAAATGCAGTAGAGGCTGCTGGTTTGGGGGATCTTCTGAAGTGTTTTGCACTGGCTGAGAACTCCTAAGTAGCCAGTAAGACTCAAAGGTGTTTTCCAGGGCAAGATCTTCCAAGGTTTAAATTCTTTTTGGAGAGGAGTTGTTCTGATAAACTAATATCTGAGAAAAAAATGAAGTTTTAGGCACAGTCTGGATTAAGTAAGAGTTTTCTTTTCCCCCAATAGTTCTCTTTGTTGTAACCTGCTTAGGCAGCCCTGAAAAACAGGATCTGTTTTCCTGATCTCCATCTTCCAAGGGATTTATCCTCATCACTGGTTTTTCCATCCTGCTCACTCTTATCTGCTCTCTCTGTGCCCCATACATATTGTACTTCTGCCTGCAGCTGGAGAGGGCTAGAAAGCACCAGCCTACTCTTCCCAGGAGCTGCATAATTAGGAAACTCTCTGGTCAACTGTGAGCTGTGAATGAGAATCTCTTTGTTCCAAGAAGTACATACAGGATCTCAACGTTTAGCCTGCAGAGGGAATAGTTTAGCCATCTGGTTTATATGCAGGTACAAAATCCTTTCCTAGTTTTGTATGAAAATGCAGTGGTTCTGTTTTGTGCTTAACTTGTCAATATCTACTTTATGAAAGGTGCAGCCTGAAGATGCCTATCACAGCAGGACGCTTAGAGGAGTTCAACCTAGAGACTCCTAACACACCAAATTCCAAGCAGACTTTGTTGTGACATGTTAATCTAACCTCTGAGCTTCTGTTGTAAGAAAACTTTAGGTGCCACATAGGTGCAAGAGAGATCACAGGGCAAAGCAGTCATATCAGCAGGACGGTGTGCACCACTAAATGCACTAATGCAGTCCTTCTTTCAAGGAACGTGGTAGTTCCTTGAAACTACCATTTCAAGGACTGAGACCCCTTCATTGCTTTGTAACTGTACCTTATAGACTGAACATGCCAGGTCAGATCAGTTTCAGCTCATCTGTGTCTGCACCACATGTTCCACAGTGTAAGATATACCACAAATTTATAGACAGAGAATTGTTACATTTTTGGATCTAACCTCTTCTAAATACAAGTTCAACAAACTTAATTTCACTCTTGCTCCTTTATGACTAGAAGGCAACTAAAAACCTAGAAAACTGTTGTTTTCAGCTAACACACACTTTCCTGGTACCAAGAATAAATCACAGAATAATTTGGATTGGAAGGCACCTCCAGAGGTCATCTAGACCAACCTCCTGCTCAAAGCAGGTCTAATGAGATCAGGTTGCTCAGGGAATTGATCAGCCCGAACTGATGACCATCACTAGAGGCAGACTGTGTACCACTGTAGCATTTAAATGTGGCAGTCTGGATGATGGGGAAAAAGTCACAGAATTTAAAATTCACTTCGTTTTAACTTTGTTATATTTACAATGCTAATAACAGTTAAAAGCATGTAGTTGAAAGTCGTATATAGGTGTAGATATAACTTTGAACTCATGCTAAAGACCCAAAGTCTTTGGAGTGCTTTAGAAAATCTAATACATTTCCAAAAGGAAACATATAAAGTGATATAACCATAAATGCATAACTGCAGAATATGAGACAGGAAAGAATAGCAAGAAAGGATCCACAACAACCAGCAACTCTCTTCTTAGAGAAGATAGAAGTTCAAAATGACATTGATCAAAACAGCTGTAAAATATGGAAACAGCAAGCACAACAACTACAGATTTCAGTCATGTCAGAAAGGTGGGGTGTCAGGGCTAATAATCTTGGAGGAACAACTTGTCTTCTGAGTTGTCTCTTCTAAGCTCAGTCTTCTCCATAAGCATAGTGTCAAGACAACTGATACCTCCACATCAAAGGATTTCACTGCAGGGAGTCAGTAGTGTCAAAGAAATCTTCTGCAATCTTATGTAAAAGATACCTGAGCATGTACAGTAAGTAATTTTCTGGACTATAAAACAACATGAAACAAATAACAAAAGAGCAGCTACCACCAGCTGATTACCGGGAGCAGGCACCGAAACTAAAATTTTGCATACATGCTTTTCTCCCCTGAATCCTCTGGGATACATTGCAGAAAGGTGGAAAAAAAAATTGCCTATTGCAGTAATATATATTCCCAAAAGAGTGATGATCCTATGTATTTTAAAAGCTGTTTTATTCCAAAGCACTAAAACACATTCCAGTTTTTCTTGCTTTAAGAACATAGGTAAAATACCAGTGCCACTTAAAAATAAAAGCATCCAAGGGTTCAGCTTGCTTCCATGGTGCACATTTGTTTTTCAGTTTTTATCAATGGATTTTGGATTGAGATCTTTCTCATTCTAAATGCTCCTAAATGGGAGAAATACCCTAATTGCAGACAAAGGTGAGGAACCACCTGTAGCATGTCTTTAACTTTATATGCTTTCTAAAATGTTTGGAAAACAAACAGAAACAGAAATCTCAACTGGAAATGCAATAAAATGGAAACAGAAGATATACAGATACATGTTAATGAGCAGTGAAACCATCCAGAATGCTAGTGATGGTGCGAGTATTACAGATAACAGTAAGGAATGAGATAATTACATCGCTGAAAAGATCGTTGCTATCTCATATCATGAGGATATTATAAAGACAGCTTCTCTCCCTCTTTCTTTCCCAAAGGAATATGCACTCACCAGGTTAAGGACCAAATAAAAGCAAATAAGCGCCTCGCCTGTCGTTTACAACATCTCCCCCTTGTGGTAATCATCATGACTTCACTTTCTAATCCAGTGGACAATTACCATTACACCAGAACAGCACATACTTTAAAAGAAATCATTGTTCAAGCGATTTTAGTTTAATTCTGCTAACGATTCCTAACCATATCCTTGGATCTAGCCCTTTAGTAATGTACTGGTTTCCAAACATGGCTGCAACTTAACTGTAATTGTTATTCTCCAGTTTCCTTGGTGTGTTTTTCTTTTAATGAATTACACAATTAGCTCATTTCAAAAAAGGCAGTAGGTAGGGCAAGACAGGTAGAATCAAATAGTTTGTTATTTAAACACTGCTTTCCAAAAATCTGTCCCTGCAGGCATTTGCTGTAACGTTACAGTACACCGGAGCCTATTTGAAGAACACCTGTTGAAGCCACGGGCCTCTTAAAACAATTTATTTCTGTATTCCTGACTGAAATATAGTCATAAATACAAGGTGATTCTGCTTCTCATTTAAGTAGCCCATAAAGACGCATGTATCCTGGAAGACAAAAACACCAATGGATCTCAAGCTGTAACAGCATAAAAGCTTCTGAATGAATACACGTTTGTGCATGGACCAGAAGCGATACTATTTATGTGTGACAGATATAGCCAGAAGAAAAAAGACCTGCAAGAAAAATAAAATTGTTGAAATATGATTTTATAAATGGTATTTCAAAGAATACCATTTTTATGGGCAAGAACGTTAAGTACTTAACAATTGTGCATTGGACAAATAATAAAGAAGTAGAGCAGTATCTTACAGAAGTAGGTTCTACAATACAATAGGCTTAAGGAGGTCTGCAAAAAATAATTCTGAAGGGTACAGTAGTTTTCTTTGTTTCTGTTGAAAGTAAGAATATCATATTTAAATGCTGAAAAGACAAAGATGACTTCTTGGTGAAATACTATCATGGTGAGATAGTAAAAACTGTATTTTTTTAACCTCTTATAAAATGGTGGAGGGAGTTAAGCAATTGTGAAAAGTGTTGGAAGCTACATTTAAAACAACTCCCAAAGCTGCATCTTGTCCCTAGGTATGTGTACTTGCAACAAACACAAAAACAGTGGAGGGAAGATACTGAGAAGCACGTATGATAACAGGACTAGAATGTGAGAAGGGAGCACAATTCCTGTTTGTAGGGCACAGAGCTTCTTAGGTTTTAAAGTGTCTTCTGTATATATTCTGTTGCAGCTGAGAGGCTCTTGTGCACATCCATAGGGTTTTCTTCACAGTATTGTTCATTTGCAAAATACTTTTATCTAGTAAATTCAATAAAGAAACAAGGGTAAAAATTTCCTTGTGAGGGCCGGATTAGCTCTTCCTACAGCTCAAGGATTGCCTTTTATTTATTTATTTTCTTTTATTTATTTTCTTTATTTGGGGCCCAGATGAAGAGTGCCAATGGTGAGAACTTCACTGAAAAAATTACTCATGAAGTGAAACAGATTTCAACAAAACAGCATATTTAATAAATAGTAGGAATGCGTTCTTGAAAACTCTCCATCTATTTTTTTCCTGTAAGTCAAGGAGAATGAGAATCCTCCTTCCTGTTGGCTAAGTCCCTGATTTTTCACTAAGCACAAGTATGCTTGGGCTCTAATGAAGAAGAAAGGCTGCCAGAAAAAGTCTTTGCAGTTTTCCAGGTCAGACATACAGTGAAAGGTAAGTTAAGGAGGGACAACTTTACTTGAGAGCTGCAGAGGATCAGGTCTCCAGAGCTTTGCTAAATTCCTCTCTCACTGACTCAGTCACATCCATGCCCCATTTCTGCTACTGACATTCGGGAATGTTGAAAGGCACAGTTACCTTCCTCAGATGTGGATCCTCAGAGCATATCCACAGACAAGAGTACTCTACATCGCCTAATTAAAGCATGAGTTGTACCCTTTAATAGGTTAGAAAAGCAGTCTTAAGCAAACCAAGGAACTTCTCCTTTAGACACTTGCAGTAGAACAGAGCTGTCCATCTTGTGAATGTGAGTTAATTACTGGTTTTCATACAGCCTGTTTTATGGTGCACTCTTCCTTTTTCTTTTTGGAGTCAGAAAATTCCTGCATTTCCTGTAATTTTTCATACATGGATGAAGTACTTTTGTCCCCAATCACAAAATATTTCTAAACAGTAACTTCTAAATAGCGAAATTTCACAGCACACTCTCAGTACTCTTTGAGTAGCACATATTGCACTTTCAGCTTTCACTTCTAAATACTTTTTCAGACAGAGGAACTGATGGGATCCCAGTTCTATCTTTGCTCCCATCTAATTCCCCTTTCCAGCTCCTACATTTTACTAGAAAGCTGGAGGTGGCTTTCAATAGTCATCTTCAGTCCTGTTCTGGTTTAGCAGGAGAGATTTGCTACACAGCTACAGAGGACGAACACACAAGCACACACAGAGGAGAAACAAAGTACATCTCAAGAGCCCTAATGCAGAAAAGGAAGATGTCACTTTTGTACATTTCTGCCTCAACATTTAGTAGTTGATATCGCATTTTAGGACGCCCAAAATATCTATCAGGGCTTACATGTTTGCCAGGGATGCATAAACAAGTTTTTTTCATCAGCAGTAAAATTTCTTGTTTGGGCAGTGTTTCTTATGTCATGTAATCCAGTTATTTTGATGTTGTTTTAATTATTAGGGTTGGCAAGCAAATGATCCCATTAATTATTTAGACAATTATTTAATTTTCTGTTTACTGCTAGTTCTGTTTTTCTGCTAAAATGGAAAAAAATCCACCTAACATTATACAGCCATTTAGTCTGCACAATAAAGAATGCCTGAAAAACTGAATGATCTAATTGGCTAGAGTGTAAAACAGCAGAATTCACCACTCAGAGCTTATTAGCCTGTTCGTTTAATTAAGATTATGCAAATTCTTTGACAAAAAGTAACAATTTATAATAAAATTGCATTCTGCTATTCAGATATTCCACTGTTTGAATTGTACTAGAGGATGTTCATTTAGAAGAAGCAGCTTTGATCATAAATATGCACTTATTCACGCCCTGCCATGTCTTATTGATTAAACAGGATATTTTCCTTCTTGTTAGAATGAAGTTGCAGTTCAAAGGTTTTAGAAAAACATCCACTATAAGAAATTGGCAAAGTGAGTGTGTAGTGCACTACAACCTCCTGAGAATTACATAGTGTTCCTTCTTCCCAAGCTTCTGTGGGGGTTATTGCTGAAAAAAGAGTGTGTACAGTATGTGCTGCAGTTGAAATTTAATAAAAAAAGTCTGCTAGAAGACAAACATGCACTATGTCAAATGTCATGAAATCAGCAGGCAGGTCTCCATCTGTTTATTTATTTAAACATATCATGATGTATTTCATCCACAATGTGCAACTTAGAAGTGAAAGCTTTGGCTCATATCTCCTAACACTATAGGGTATAGTATATAACACTATGGTGCACTCCTCGCACTATATTAAAAACAATCCCAAGATGTAGTAAAAATGACTGAATCCCAGAGACTTGTTATATGAAGTAGGGATCTCCCTGATGGTTTTTGTGTATAAATTTCAGTAAAGATGTCTGTGGGTTTTTTGCAGAAGTAAAGAATACAAAAATTCTCTCTGTTTAGGTTCAGGGGGGTTCTTTTTTCTTCCCCTTTCTTTTTTTTCTTTTTCCTAAAAATTCTGTGTGATTTAATAGTTCTCTGAAGCTCTCAGTAATAATTCCTCCCATGGCAAGTTCCAAAATGGAAACTAAATGTCTCCTGAGCCTCAGATAGAATGCGCTGAATAATAAAATAAAACAAGGCTTTGCACTCACACAGTAGTCTCTGAGGGTCTCTAAGCATTCCAAAAATAAATGAACTCTCACAGCACCTTAGCAGGATGACTAAGAACAGGAGATGGTAATGGGATTATTATCCTCATTTTGCTAATATAGATACCAAGATAGGGAAGTTGAATAACCTGCCAAGCTTGTGGTACATACCCAAGAGAAAGCAGATCTCCTGACTCCTGGTTCTAAATATTAACGTAGAGGATTGCCAATGTATAGTCAAAGTTTGCTAACCTCCAAACCTTATGAAATCTCTCCTGAGATATCATATAACAACCGGAAAGCTGGGGCACGATCCAAACTGCATTAATGTTAATGGGAATTTTTCTACTAGAATAAACACACTGAAGTCTAAAGATTTTCCTGAGCCTTAGTCAACCCTAATGCTGCAAAACTGGAATATGTTTTGCCACTTCCTGCCACGCTGCCAGAAAGTAATCTAATAATTGTCTCTCTTGCAGGGTTTTGGAATTACTTTTCTAAGCACTGGTCAGAGCAAATAACAGAGTTCTCGAGAGCATTTTTGTCCTCGCATCTGGCATGGCCAGCTCTACTCTGGGTGCTGTGGGTAAGTAGTTGTTACTCTGGGAGGCTGCAGGCCATGAGAGATGCTTTTTTCTGTATTGTCTTTGAATACAAAGAAGAGCATTTTTCATGTTGTTAGTCATAGATGTATTCATATGTTTTATGCTGGCTTCTCACTTACAAAATGGTCACCGAACAATACCTTTCAAGAGAGCTAAGAGAGTGTCACAAACTGAGAGAAAACAGTGGCTAATTTCAGAATCAGATCAGCCCCACTCTACACCATTCACTTTTTAATATCTACCTCTTTTTTGTTTGGGCTTTTTTTGTATTCTCTCTCTCTCCACATAACAATGTTACATGAGTCCAGCTTAGAGGTAAGAGTGCCATCTATTGAGTCACTGGCAATATTTGTCATTGTCTACAAAGGAAACAAAAGCTTACATACCATTTCTTATGACACATCCACATATAACAAAAAGATAAACAGTGTCTTCCCAACTGAACCCAAGACTGTTACATAGTCAGAGAAAAAAAAAAAATGATAAAGACTATAAGACTATAAAGAAAGACTATAAGAAATGTTGTCTCCCTAATCTTCAAATTATTTTTTTTTTTAAGAAAATAAGGAAAGGGAAAAAATCAATATACAGAAAAAAGTCAAGTACTTATGATAAAAAACAGTACCTCTAATAGAAGAGCAGTTTGCTTAAAACAGTTCAGTTATAGTTCAGGGTAAGTTTGTCTCCTGACTTGACCCAGAGACAATTTTTTCCCCTCATCATATTGGCTAGTCATTATACTAATTATGTACTTTACTAAGCCAGGGTGTGCTAGATGTCACCTTGGAAACACTTCAAACAGTATTGGGTAATATAAAAGCTGAATATAAGGCAGCCACATTACGGGGTTATATTACAGAATGAACTAGCTTTTCTTTTTTGGCAGCAAAATTGCAAAGGCAGTGCATATTTTTAAAAATTGCTGGAATCTCTAGAAAGTGAGGAAAAACAAAAAGACTCACAAGAACACTGATGATTTTTCCACTTTATTACACTTGCATATGAATCGCATTTTCCTGGCATCCCGAGCAATGATGACATGTGAGAAAAATGTATATTTTTAGAAGAGTTGTATTATTGTTGAGTTGGGTGTATATACTGAGTTTAATCAAGAGAAATCCTACCCATATTATATGCTTCACTTAATGGGCACACAAACAAATCTATTCCTGAAATGTGCAGAAAAATAATCAGATGAGAAAATTATCAGAAATTCCATCAGTACATGAACACTTATGTCCCCAGACCAGGGAATAAATGTGTGTATTTCACTTTAAGGCCTTTGACACGGTCTCCCACAACATCCTTTTCTCTAAACTGGAGAGGTATGGATTTCATGGGTAGACTGCCCGGTGGGTGAAGAATTGGTTAGATGGTCGCATCCAGAGGGTAGCGGTCAACGGCTCAATGTCCAGATGGAGGTTGGTGATGAGTGACGTCCCACAGGGGTCTGTATTGGGACCGGTACTGTTTAACTTCATCAATGACATAGACAGTGGGATCGAGTGCACTCTCAGCAAGTTTGCAGATGACAGCAAGCTGAGTGGTGCGGTTGACACACCAGAGGGACGGGATGCCATCCAGAGGGACCTGGACAAGCTGGAGAAGTGGGCCTGTGTGAACCTCATGAGGTTTAACAAGGCCAAGTGCAAGGTCCTGC
>NW_008794774.1:1172066-1187975 GCF_000699145.1 Aptenodytes forsteri | reverse complement strand
CTTAAAGGGGGCTTATAAAAAAGATGGCTGCAGACTTTTTAGCAGGGCCTGTTGCGACAGGACAAGGGGAATGGCTTTAAACTAAAGGGGAATAGATGTAGACTAGATATAAGGAAGACATTTTTTATGCTGAGGGTGGTGAAGCACTGGCACAGGTTGCCCAGAGAGGTGGTGGATGCCCCATCCCTGGAAACATTCAAGGTCAGGTTGGACGGGGCTCTGAGCAACCTGATCTAGTTGAAGATGTCCCTGCCCACGGCAGGGGGGTTGGACTAGATGACCTTTAGAGGTCCCTTCCAACCCAAACTATTCTGTGATTCTATGATTCTAACAGTCCTTTTTTTCCTTTCCTTTTCTGAGCCATGGTGCAGTTTTACTTACTGTTGCTCCAAAGCAGAGTTTGTGGACAGTATCTATCTTGGCGACCTGAGAGACAGCTCGCATGAGTAGGAAATGCAGCATGAGGAGAAAAAAACCAAATAAATGCATTCAATTTAGCTGCAAACAACACCCTGAACTAACCAGATCTTGATCACTTTTCAGGATCAGTCTCTCCCTAAGAGCAGTGATGTGCGAGAAATGACAGAGGGTGAATTCTGGTAGTGTTATTCCAGTGTCAGTGTGAGCATTGCTTCTATGAAGCAAATGCAGGGGGAGAATGAAATGCTCTGAAGAAGCCTGGAAGGAGAGGTGGGAGTAAACATGCATGTAATTATTGCCCCCAAATGACCGCAGGGATGATTTGATAACCCCACAGCAAGCAGGCAAACATGAACATCTGTCACAAACTCCAGAATCTGAGATATCATGACAGAGGGGTGGATTCTCCCTCAGTATGCAAATATATGTGAGCACAGGGCAGACATCTACATTTCTTCAGTCCAGGGATGTCTTTTTCTCAATGTTATTTAAGCTAGTCTGCTAGCATTCCTAGGAGAGCTGCGAATCTGGCCAGCGAGCTGTGCAGACAGAAATCCCAAAAGCCTAATCAATAAACCCTGTCTACATATGCTTACTTTTTTCCCTACCCTTCAGGAGCCAATCTGCCCCAAACTCCCTAGAGGTACAAGGAGATAGCCCTTTCTTGTGTTGTTTTAAAACCAATATAGTAATTCCTTCTGTAGATTGATGAGCGAATAGGAAAGTTTAATTCCCACAGCCTTATTTACTTCTCAGAAACATCTGAGACTCCTATACATAGGCAAGAAAATCTGACTTCACAGGAATTGCTGAAATCACTCTGAGGAATCTTTATCTACCAGAGGCATGATGACTCCCCACAGCTCCCACCAGAATGATGTACCTAAAGGTTTGAACCCACAGTACATCCAGGATGGCCAGATCTTGCTTTTCTACACATTTCTAGTTTCTCTTCATCTATCAGTGACGTACCTCTGGATACAAGTTGTATTTGTCACTTTGCACACAACAGAGATTATTCCTAGTCATCCTCACGTCCTGAACTTCATGAAATTTATAAACTGGACACTGATGTTAACAGGATGGATCGAAGAAAGGTAGGGAATATTTTTTGCACAGGAGCATAAACTGCCTGTAATGCTGCTGAATACCTCCCTTTCCCCTGACTGAGTTCTGAGCTTGGGTTTTGGCAGCAATCACAGCAAGGTAAAAATCACTCCAAGTAAGGATGTAAGAAAAAAAGGAAAGAAAATGAACATGTCAAATAAAACATGCTGTTTTAATTTAACACAAAAGTCCTTTTAAGGGCTCAGGGTAAAAATCACTCCAAGTAAGGATGTAAGAAAAAAAGAAAAGAATAAATGAAATACGTCAAACAAAACAGGCTGTTTTATTTTAGAGGAAAGTTCTTCTGAGGGCTCAAGGCCTGAGCCTCTGTTAGGACTGCTACACAGGCTGGACGACTGCCAATATATCAGGTTGCAATAGGCCATTAGAAAGGACTGAATATGGATAATCTTCCCTAAGGGCTGAGCAGAGACATACTGCCTTGATTACTTTTTTTAATTTAGATTAAAAATCCCTATAACAGTTGCAGACTAATTGGAAAAAGACTTTAAAGGAGATTTAGGAAATTAGGTAAGAATAGTTTTTATTATTGTAGTGCGCAGCAATTGCTGCAAAACTTTTCCTCCTAACGGATAGGGAATCAATCACAAGAAACTCTTCTAAGAACAGAAAACCAAACCTTGTCCCTTATGGGATTTCTTCTTTTGAAAGCTTGTTTTACTGTGACCATTTTATTTCAAGTCAACACTGGAGAGCAAAACAAGTGTTGGAAAGGATGGTCTCTCAGCAGTCCACACACTTGCACAGTGTTGTTAAAAAAACAAGTTAGTTCCACATGTAGGTGACTAGCCACTGTAATCATAGGCCCAACATTTTGATTTGCTGAGCTTCAACAAAAATGTTAGCTTTGGTATTTCGTTTAAAATAGAGAATGTTTCTGATTTAGTTTGAGCATTCTGCCACAGTGCTGCGATACAAATCCCAGCATTCCTGGCTTTTTATCACTCCTGAGTAGTAATCCATGAACCACAGAAATTGCAATGCTGATCTGAGCTCTGGAACTGAAAGGTCAGGTACAGCATTAAAGACCCCAACCACCATCTAATTTCTAGGAAGAAACATAAACATAACAGTCCTCTGCAATAGCAGCAACATGTTAATGCACAAAAGCCAAGGTATGAAGCTGAGAAGAAATAAGAGGAAATCTCATGGCCAAAAAATGATTAAAGACTCAAGTGTAATCAAAATTCAGATATAAGAAATAAATCAAACACTGATACAGAAAGAAAGCTAGCAGAGATTCCCACCTACTTCTTTCCAAGTGAATTTGCACCTGAGTTTTATGATAGCAGTGCCTCTGCAATCACTTTCAGTCTCAAGGAGTTACAGGATTTAGACCCAACCTATATTGCTTTCATTCACAACCTTAATGAAAGGTTTGCAGAGGTAGCTGCAGCATCCATGTGATTCATTCAGACATGCAATCAGACCATTTTTTTTTCAGGGAAATACTATTTGGGGAAACAAATTGATATACTGTGATTTGTATATTCTTGGCTTCTAGGGGCAAGTTTTCAAGTGCTCAGCTCCCACAGCTAGGGTTACATTTTCAAAAGTGCTGAGAGTTCATTAGCTCTATTGTAATTTCTTTGATCAGATTTTTATATAAATATATGTGTATGTATTCTGAATACCACTTGTTTTAAGAACGTGGACACAGCTCTGTACGTTCAGTCTGTGAACATGGAATATCACTTGTATCTCCTGCCTAAAGGTTCTCCAGAGCTTCCTCTCAACCAAGTATGCTCATTCTGTCTTTACTTTTATTGTGTGGTACAGAAAAACAAAAGCTAACACCCTTGTATTCCCAAAGAACATCTAAAGCACCTGGAGCCATATTCTAAGAAGAGAGGCTGAGAAAAAATAGAGACCTCAATGTATATATCAAGATTGATTCTGAAATAATATAAAGGCTGTAAAGGGATTTACTGAGCAAATCAAATGAAGAAGGCAAATTTTTTAGACTTAATAGACTTTCAGAGCAACTTTGTCTCTGACCCAAGATAGCTGTTTACAATTCTTGGCCCTTGCTGGAGGTGAATGTGTCTCAGCAAATGCTGCTCAGAGTGTCCCCTATAGCTAAGCATCTGGCTCCACTGTAGACTCGTCTCCTAACAAATGAGCAAATGTTCACAAATCTGGAACACATATTCAAACAGACTCCAGCTAGCTTTAAAATTAAACAACCTCTCATAATGTATACTGCACATATTTGGGAGAATGCTGTGTTTCATGACAAATATTGACCATGTCATTTGACTAAATGTAGTCCCTTTGTATGTTTTAGGTCACTCTTACATCAGTCTTTCATACCTTATATCAACAAAAATAAATTCTCTTATTTGAATAGCAAAATTACAACCAATTTATAGATTTTTGAGCTTCTCTGCTGTTAGCTAACTCCTTCATAACAAACCAATTGTTACTGAATATATAGAATGATAGACAGAAAGTTCATTCTGTTTAAATACTGAGTCTTAATAATGACTAGAAATGTTTTCTAAATAAACTCTTCCCTTTCTGTTTCTGTCTTACAGTTCAGTCATACCATAAGGAAAATGCTAAGGCTGGGGAAAAGTAGCAGCACATTTTTAGTCTGTAATGCCCCTATAATGATATAATGGAAGAGGTTACTGAGAGGAGTTGTTTTTTAAACCTATACATTCAAGACATTTTCATTTAAGTAAAATGAAATTGCTGTATTTCAGGACTCTTGGTGAGCCAGAAATCTAACTCTCATTTTTATTCTGCTTTGGAAGCATAAGGGACTGTCAAAAAAAGACATAAATTAGTATGGACCCTAGACATTTCTCACCTTTCTGTAGCTGATTTCAATTCTGATGCCTAACCCACAGCCAACTGATTTTAGATCTGAAAAGAAAGGTGGAGATAAGCTTAAAAAAATTAACAAATGAGACTAGAGTATTCTAAAAATATAAATGATACAGAAGTATAAATGATACAGAACTACAAATCATAGAGCTTTGTAGTCCAAAATCAATCTCAATGCCTAGCCTCCTTCAGAAGTCAGGAAGGATTTATAAATGAAAAATATTCCTCAAAAGCCAATAACAGCATTCTTCCATGTTGCTCTCCTATAAATACCTCCTCTAAGAGATCAAAAGTCACAAAGTCTCCAAAAAGAAAGGGCAGAAGGCTTCTACCACTCGCAGCTTTTAAGCCCACTTATTTCTATGTACAGATATGAGTTATTGCAAGCAGAAGAATCCAGTGCCTAGCCTCCTTCAGAATTAATGAAGGATTTATAAATGAAAAATATTCCTCAAAAGCCAATAACAGCATTCTTCCATGTTGCTCTCCTATAAATACCTCCTCTAAGAGATCAAAAGTCACAAAGTCTCCAAAAAGAAAGGGCAGAAGGCTTCTACCACTCGCAGCTTTTAAGCCCACTTATTTCTATGTACAGATATGAGTTATTGCAAGCAGAAGAATCCAGAAATTCCAGCAGATTATGCCCCTCGGTTGCTTTGGTCACAGTACTGATTAGGAAAAATAGCTCTCCCAGGGCAGTCCCACTTCTGAGAGGCTTTGCAGTGTCTACATAACAGCCTCCAAAGTTGGTTAACTTTACTGCCCCGTGATCTTATGTATTTTGGGCACATTTCTGTCTCCTTCTGTAATCCATTAACACCCCACACACACACACCCATTCTCTTCAGTGGTAAAATAGCTTTCAATATTTTCTTCTTCCTAGTTCCCACATGGAGGAGGAGTCTGGTTACCTGAGTAACAGAAACACAAAATCAGACATAAAATTAGAATTTGTTAGGCTCCCTGATTAGGCTATTGAAGAACAAGAAATGTCTTGCACATAAACAGGTTTTTGCACAAAAGTCAAGAGCTGCAGAATAACGTGTACCCAGCTAGCTACACACATAAAAACAGAAAGCAGAAGAGTACATGCAAGTAGCCATGTAGGCTCAAATCATAGGGCATGGTCATAAGTTCATAGGATAATTCAGGCTGGCTTGGACCTGAGGAGGTCTCCCAGCCCCAGTTCAGCTCTCTGCCCTCCAGGGCCCAGTGCCATCTCCCCAGAGCTGCTCCCCAGCCCTGTTGTCCTAGCCTGCATCCCTGCAGGGCTCTGCCTTCCTGGGGCAGAGCTTGGCCTCTGCCTATGCTGAGTTTTATGGCGTCCCTGTCAACCCCTTTCTCCCCCTGCTCCAGTTCCCCCTGAACGGCAGGCCAGCTCTTGAGTGAATCAACTGGTCCCCCTTGGTGTCATCTGCAACTTTGATGTACGTATTCTCCATCCCGGCCTCTGGATCACTGATAGAGATGTCAAACAGAACAGCTCCAAGGACAGAACCTGTGGGACTCCAGTTGTTACCCACCTCCAGGTAGGACACGGCCCATTAACCATGACCCTCTGAGCCCTACCATCCAACTGGTTTTTTTGTGGTTTACAGGCCCGTACAGCGCAGTATCATCTCTCCAAATGGTGCCAGTTTGGAGGTGGTGCTTAAAGCAAATTATAATGGGGCAAAAATAACACAATACTTCCACTAACATGGTTTCTTAGCTTTTAGCATCTAGAAACCAAGCAGTTTCCATCCTTGAAAGTAAGAGTGCTTGGTGGAATTTTATTTTTTGAACATTTTCAGTTACTTTCTGAACACATCCCTCCTGACAATAAATCCTATAGTGTCATTATGTATTGTGTGGGGAAGAAAAAACCTCATTTGTTGTAAACACACTGCCAAATAATGTCATTTTCTCCATCTTCATTCTATTGCGGGAAAGTGTGACTAATCAGTCCCTGTTCGCTTTCTCCTCATCATTCTTGGATTTATCTAGTACCTCCAGTCATTTTTCCTCCCGGACTAAAGAAGCCTAGTCTGTTTAATCTATCCTCATGTGGAAACAAATGGAACATCGTTGTCATCTTTCTCTCTTTCTAGTTTTATTGTGTCCTTTTTGAGATGCTGTAATGAGAGCTGTGCTTAGTATTAATGATACTAGCACATCTTGGACTTGGGGCATAATGTTTTCTGATTTGCTCTAATTTTCTTTCATAGTAATTCCTAACAGTTGATTTTCCTTTTTAACTGTCTCTGGGTATTAAGCTGATGTTTTCATAGAAGTAGCCACAATGCCTCTACAATCTTCCTTCTGAATAGTAATAGTTCATTTAAAGCCCGTCACTGGGTATATATACACAATGTGTACATATAGATAGTGTTTTTTCCCAGATGCATTACTTTCATAGCACTGAATTTATCTTTCACTTTATTGCCAAGTCACTCAGTATTGTTATATCCTCCTGCAGCACTTTGCAGTCAGCTTTCATTTAACAGATCTGAATAATTTTATATTATCAGCAAACATTTTTACCTCTCTAGATATCTATCCACTTTCCCAGGATTTTGGTGAATACATGGATGAACACGTCTCAACCCAGACACTTGATGAACTCCACTAGTGAACATTGTAACACCTGAAAGTTATTTCTTCTTTTTGTTTTTTATGATAGCCAGTACTAGCTGTGCTTTCTCTTTTGCCCCGTGTCAGCTTAGGATCTCTGAGAGTCTTTGGTAAGAGGTCATCAAAAACACTCTGAAAGCCCAAGCATAAAACAGCCACAGGATCTTGTTCATCCATATGATCACTGGCACCTGTAAGAAATTCTAATACACTTTCAGGGCACGACCTCATTCTGCAGAAGCCAAACTGAATGTTTCCCATGTATATTACTGTCTCTGTATTACGGCTTCTTCCAGTTTGTCCAGTACGAAAGTCAAACATACTCACCTGCTGTACCCAGACCCGCTGTGAATCCCCTCCTAAGAACCACTTTCAAATTTGCCAAACTTGACCCCTCTGGTCTTAGAGTCATTTTAAACAGGAAGTTGTACACCACAGTTCATAGGTCAGCAATTTTGTACTGATTGCCTTTATAACTCTTTGTCAAATATAATCTGATCATGATTATTTGCTGTTTTTCAATTGCCTTTATTGAAACTCTTCCACTGCAGAGTGTTGTGGTGGATTCTGAACCTTTCCTTCACTGTGCTTGAAGCCTCTCCCAGCTTGATGCCCCTATACACTTTAGACAAATACATACATCATCTGCTCTTCAGTTAAAAGGTTGATGAAATGGACAGGCCTGCAACCACAACAGATTCCTGATGTACATCACTTGAAAAGGTTTTCTATATTGATGGGCAGCCATCAATAACCACTCCATCATAATTGTAACTGGGTATCTATCTATATGCACTTGCTTCAGAAACACAGCCAGTCATCTTCTCTGGTTTTCAGTCTTTAAGGATTTGACAATAGCAGTAAAATCTATCCAGAAGGATATAGGTTATTTTAGCCTGGCTTCTCTGTTGTGACTCTTAGACTCTTGTTACTGAAGGGGAAAGAGCTGGAGGAGCAGAGTGCTGCACATTTGACTGCACTCAGTGACATTTGCTGCATATACACATTTAAGAGAAAATCCAGACACAGATTCAGTGCTCTAAATATCTGCCTGTCCTTGTTAGCTCTTCTTTCAGCCTCTGTGGTATTCCTGATGCTCAGTAAACGATTGCCTTCAAATGCCTGCCTTGACAACTGAGCTCTATAAACCAACCGCCAGCAAAACTCGAGTTGAATCGAGGGGCTGCTTGAATAATTTATACGAGTGTTACTTTTACAACTTCAACACATTTACAACTAAATCCAATACACATGAACTACTGTGTAACAGTCTATTCATGGCAAGTTGGGCCAGAGAGAGCCTACATGTTCCTGAGATGAAAAAAAACAAAGCATGAAAGAGCAGCAGGTGAATTCCACTGGAGCTGATTATACATTTCGTACTGATATATAGCTTCCAACAAAAAATTAAAAAAACACAAATGGTTTATCAGAACAGCAGAAGCACAGGTTTGTCCAGGTGCAAGCCTTTAGCCTGCCTCCATTCAGAGGTTTTTTACTGGAATATGCAGTCTATGCTCAGAATTACTCAGTTTAAGAACATGTGTTGACTAAATAACTGTTAGATTTGGCCCTTTTTTAAGTGGAAATACAAAATATTATGCTTACAATGGCATCAGCTGGTTCCAGTTAAACCATTCTCACCTAAAAAAAGTTAGGCACACCGTTAGTTTACACATGTAATTTTCCAGTGTGCACATTCCTTTTAGGGCATCCTAACAGTGTAACACTAATTATAAACAAAATAAAGAAACAGAATTAAATTGCTATTGTTTAATTTATCTCATTCAATATATATAAGGTGAGAAACTGATCTTTTGATTCAGCTTACACGGATCCAGCCAGATCATAATTAAAAATAAAAGTATTTATGCATTCTGTTTATGCTCCTATGCCATTTTTCTTAGGTAACAGGATTTTTAAAAAAGGGAAGGGAAGGGAAGGGAAGGGAAGGGGAGGGGAGGGGAGGGGAGGGAGGGAGGGAGGAACAAACGAACGAACGAACGAACGAACAAACTAGGTCGAATTGATTGGGATGGACTAGGAGGAAGGAATTGGGAGAAAGGAACTGGAAAGAAGGGAAAACTGATTTTGAAAAACAAAGCATTCTGTAAGAAAAGAACTGAACAAGGGTATATGCACAAACACATCTTAGTCTATTCATCTGTGTAATCTCAACTGTTTTTCTGAATTTGCTTACAGAGGAAAATGTATCCTGGATATTGATATGCAGCTGTGCAGGACATAATATACCACTTACCTTGAGGGCTGCATTTTCCTTAATGTAGCAATAGCATAAATGTGTGCGTGGGGGTTGTCTTTTTAACCATAATATAAGGTGGTAGGAGTTGTGTAAATTGCTAGCTATTTGTGTGATAAAGTGTGGTTAAAGCTGAACCATAACACGTAACTATATAATCAAAAGAAAAATGACCTATTAGTTTTACTGTGTGAGCCCCTTACAAAACCATTGAAACTTGTCTCACTTTAAACCTCCTTTCCTTTTCTGGATAAAATGTTGCCATTAATAACAGCCATACTACCCCTAACTGATTATTTTAATTGCATCAATAATACTGTAGTTAAAAGTACAGTCTAGCTCCTTTAGTATGAAATTTACAGTAACAAAGTCTTACAAGTTTAAGATGAAAGACCCACAACACCTACTGAGTAGTCACTGTTAAATCACCATAACTCCAACAATAAGAGGAGTTAAGCAATACATAGCCAAACTGTTCACTGCATTTCCACATGACCTGGGTGACATATAGTTTAGGAGCACATCTCAAGTTAGGTCTGATGACATACAGACCTAGAGAGCCACAATGTTCACGGGTGCTAGCATCTGAACAGTCACAGAGCCAACCATGACCAACTGTGGGGTATTTTCACTGCATGTCCTCACTGTACTCAGTCAATGTGGTTTGCAAAGGGGCTGCAACACGGAGTGTCTAAACCAGAAGCTTTTTGCTATGGGAGTTTGGGCAACATGTTTTTCTGTTCTCATCTTTGCAACCTTTAAGCAGCAGAAGCATCCAAAAATGTCTCAAATTAAAGAGACTGAGGCAACATCAAAGAGATTTGGGAAAGAGAGGCTTTATTAGTGATTTGTTCAGAATCTAGAAACGGGCATAACACAGTTCACAAAAATTTTCCAAAGATTTAACTGCTATCTTTGAAGATAAACACTGTATGTGATAGTGCCACCTGGTGACTGAATGAAATAACTCTATTAACTCAATTAACTGTTCATAAATAGGGCCCCAGCATCCCTGGAGTGCGTAACATAAGCCCAAACAATAAGCAGTCTATTGCCAATGTGCTATGGTTCAAAGCTTAATTTTAAATCTGACAAATGTCAAGATCCAAGCTATTTCTTAAAGCTGGAAATACATGTAATACTCAATAAATCAGTGAAGCTGAGGGTACTTGGTATGTTCAAGATTTGTCACCTAAGTGAGTCAGCAAGATTTAACTTGACAGGATTAGTTTATGGTTGAGATGTAAGTGTGAAGTGTAACTGCTAATATTTGCTCCAGAGTAAATACAGAGTAATTCATTTTCTGATCATAAGCATTGATTTAGACGGGTCCATATTTTAAGTAACAATCCATCTTGTCCACAGCAGAAACAACCAGAATTTGCTTAGAAGCCTTCAGTAAAAAAAATTAGCTTCTTCCAACTCTCTGTTCTATTTTAAGTATTGTATTTTCAGTTAAGGAGCTTGGAAGCAACCATCCACCAAATTCTTACTAATAATTGTTCCTGATTAACACAAGAACATCAATAAAAAAGAGAATTGAACACTTTTTTTTAATTAAAATAATCAAGTCAAGGAAAACAGCCTACGTGACAGATAGCGTGTGTAAAAATAATTGACTCATTAATCTTAACCATATGAACATGTTCACATTAGCAGGGTCAGCTGTTAGAAAGGATGCAACCGTAGTTACATATTCACAGAGGTGTGAAGTTGAAGTTAGCCTAATTGCAAAAAAACTTTCCTTAGGAACTGAACGGAGGCTTTAGAGAAGATAGTTATTCAGTGCCAAAAGCAGAGAAAGTTTCAGTGGGACTCTCAAATCATAGCATATGGATTATAAATTATTTAGGCAAGGGAATGTCCTTTCATCATACTAAATAGAGCAGCCAGCACAAAGATGTTTGGATCACTGACTGAGGTCTCTAACAGTATCTACAAAAATACATCCTTAACCTCAGTGCAAAGGTATCTGTTATAACCTTTTCTTGGTGATAAGGCAACTAGACATTTTAAGCTGAATAACTTTGGAGTTCAATTGTGTTAATGCAAAAGGCTTCACACTTGCAGTAAACGTTGATGCCAGCACATGAGAATATCAGGAAGAGTTTTCAGCAATATGGGTATAGTTGCTGAATAAAAATACAGTCAGAAATTTACCACTCTGTTGATTACACATTATACAGGGTAAATCTTTGTAGGCATGTAACCCCATAATGATGGTGTCGCCACTGCCCATAACAGGCCACAGGCTTTGCCTTAAGCTGACAATTCAGGGCTCAGTACCTGACAAGGTTTGTCTGAATTTCACTTGGCCTCCCTGGAGATTTGTTTTAGTTTAGCAGCAACAGCAACTGCCTAATGACCAGGTAACTATTGTTTTATGTTTTGTTCACCTTTGAAAGTAAACTGTGTTAAAATAGTTATCGCTATACAGAGAAATGCATTTAGTAGCTAAAAGCAGCAATAACAAGTAGTTAGTCTATGTGGAATGAGGCAGCTGTGACTTAGAAAGAAATGCAGCATGGATAAGCAGAGGAATCAGATGGCAGCAGGGGCCTTCAAAGCCCAAGCACAGAGCAATACCAGAGGTCCTGGGCTACACGCAGCTAACCAGTCATTCCTGGTCACTGAAGGAGTGCAACCCTGGGAGCTGGGTAAAACCAGTCTTAATGGTAATAAAGAGAACAAAGAACAAGCATTCAAACAAGAGCAAAACACACCTTATATAGTGTAACATGGACTTGCAGACCAGTGAAGGAAGAGCAAGGTGCAGAGCATGTTGCCAAGCACACAAAATTGGCCACTAGTATATTCTAGGTGGAAAAGAAAGAAAGAAACCGTTAATATCAACTTCATCTTTCCCCCTACAAATGGCTTCGCATACGGGTGACGGGCCATATCCCACAGTCCTTGGAGTGAAGCTACCATCAACCTTAGGGCCCAAAGCCGTAGTGCAAGGCTGAGCACATCACCAGAGAAAGGGGTAGGCTTCAGGAAGTTTGTGTCTATACCATTTTAACTATATGTGATTTGATCTGTAAGCATTGGTATCATGTTAGTATCATTGCAACTGGGCTACTAAAACTCTTCAGTTAAACTGTTAAGATTTTAATTAGACTAACAATGGATTATTGGCTTTGCATGTAAGGTGTGTGCATTTTTCCTGTAAAAGGATTTTGAGTGTAACAAGCTGGCAGGAGTTAAATCAATGTTTTGTAACATAGGTACAACAGATTGGTAGTACTATACATTAGTTATGGTATTCAGCACGTAGGCTGGCAGAAGAGGATAGTGTGCCTGTCACAAGATGTTGTTGCACAGAGCGTGTACCATTCTGAAGCACCTTAATTCTTTCACTCCTCGTATTTCAGAAGAAAGCACAGAAGTTGCTGCTGACTGGACCCATGTGGAGCATATTTGGTTGTCTCCTATGTCACCTGACCATGAGATTTCTACACATGAAAGTCAACTGTTGTGATTGCATTGTCTGTAATAATATACTATTAAAAAATGGGATGCAAATAAGTGCTTGGAGCCCAGCCAGCTGCTGTAAATCTCAGCTAAGCTGTGAGAACAGCTCCTTGAAACTATCCAGGCTAAAACAATTGATGGCAGTTGAAGATCTGGGTCAGCATGTTACAGAACAAGGAACTGTCTCCACTTTGATTATTTTGAGAATAATTGTTGAGATAAGCTTATTACCTCTGATCTTCTCAAACATCTGCCTTTTCAGTGTCCATGATTGCCATCTCTTAATTCTCTTTCAATTTTTTAGTTCGGAGAGCATGTTAGCTCATTAAAGCTTACATTATTTTCTTAATGTACTGCAGGGTTTCTCCTGGAATCAATATGGGCTATCAGGTAGCATGTCTTTCATTAGGGACTGTAAGTCAAAAGGCGAACCTTAGCTACCCAAGCACATCTTCTGTAGAGCAACGTAAATAGTTACTCTTCTCTTTACAGAAGTACAAATAAAATTGGATTGTAGCTTATGTCTTAATCAATGCAAGTTATCAGGTATTTTCATGCCTCCCCACTAAAAAATTAATATACACATTACAGCTGTGACTAGTGTTTGTATATGACTGTAACCATCCCAAAATAGTATTAAATATATTTCTTATTTAGATGAGGTCTTCATAAAAATCCTTTAAATGTGGCTTTTCAGAGAGGGCCTTTTTAAATGCTTATTGGCATAGACTCCATGCACCAGGCCCTATGTAAAAACTACAAAAGTACAGGCTTTGGACAGCACAGAATTTAATCACAACAATTGACAATGTTTGATTTCAAAGTAATTAACTGGGATCTTTTTTTTTTTTTTCCTTCCTTTTCTCATGCCCTCCTCCAAATTAAGAAAAGCAATTTACTTCATAATTTTAAACTATCTACAGTCATTAGACAGTTTAATCAATCACCTACAACTTTTTATATGGAAATAAATAAAATATGTTTTTGAGAAATAGATTGAAGGAAAAGCAAGCCTACAAAACTAATTTGTGGGGATGATGGGACAGTCACAGTTCAAACACAACCATCAAACACCACAAAAAAAGGAGATTCACTTTTAACGTACATTCAGAAGGAAAAAAAGAGGTTTCCAACTGAGCTTAGACCAAAAAGCAGCACATTTGCCAGTGACTGAGGGATCTATGGGATGAAGATGTCTTATCTGATCCAGAAAGAGGTTTGTAAGGGTTTTTTCACTGTGTTGGGCAGTAACTTAACAGTGCAGACTTTAACCACAATAATTTTGTAAGAAAGAAATACTGCAAGTATGGGAGAGAGATTTTTGGTATTTGCCTTGAAGGAAGGCATTAAGCAAAACAAAACAAACAAAAAAACCCCAGCAAAAAAAATTGCATTTTAATGTGAATTACTAATAGTCTTGTTTATCCAGAATGAAGTATTTTATAACGTTTCAATCACATACATGTTTTCCTCAGTTTTTTTCACACATGCTTTAATAAAATTCAAATTTTTTGGTATGCTGCAGTCGTCTTCAGTTTGTTCCTCTTCAAATTCACTCACATCTAAATACAACCAGTGTCCTTTTACAAAGAAAACAGTTAGAGAGCTAGCTGACAGAGAAGGAACTGTGAGATTGACAGGTGCATTAACCAAACCTGTGAGAAGCTCCCAGAAGATGGAAGTTTTACCTTGAAAGCTAAATAGAAGGTTTAGAACAGGTATTCAATATATTGTCTTCTGTGAAGACACAGTTGTATCACTAATAAGTGTAAGGTGAACCAAAGTCTACTGAGGAAGGTCTGAAAAGGAAAAGATTGGCGTGGGGGGTGTCTGTCATGGCAACAGTGTCCAGGCGTCTATTTAAACTTGTCTTTGAGAAGTCCCCCTAGGACTTCATCCCCAGGACTTCTTCCCCATTCACCGGCATTCCCAAATGCAGAGCTGTTTCCTACAGCTGTGGTAATTTCTTCCAGGCTTTTTATAAAAATAAGCATGCCTGAGGCTATTTTTTCCCAAAGCTGTTTTTCATTGCTAAGCAAATCGGATTTGCACTCAGCAGAGACAACTTTAAAACTACTTTGACTTGCAAAGACACAAGCCTAGTGACCCCCACCCGCCCTCCCCTGCCCAGAGCCCACACACAGTGGGGTACCTCACTTCCTAGAAAGTCTTGAATTGAGATGATGTCATTTCCTTTTATTCTTGCATTCTCTGAGTTCTAGAAGCACCAGGTTGTGGCTGTAGCATAGACTTAAAAAAAAGCAAACTGAAGCTTCAGTTAGTATTCCTAATTTTTTCCCTGCTAAAAAGGAAGAATAGACTAAAATTATTTTCCTTGAACTCCCTATGATGTTTGATTTGATTAAATGCCTTCCAGTTCTTAGGTATTTTTATAACAACCCCAGAAAACATCAATGTAAACATAATTCATATTACTATATAAATAAATTCACTCCTTTTGTCTTCAGGCCACCCTTTCACTCTTCCTTCCAAAATCTGTGTAAAACTGATTCTTGCTAAATTCAGAAGAGAGAGAGTCATGAAAAGCAAATATAGTTGTGCTGAAGTCCTTTTACATTTTGTTTCTGTTACAGTTTTCATGTTGTATCTTTCTCTTAATACTCCTGTTGACTCCTAAAAAGTATGTTATCCTCCAGAATAGATGTATCTGGAGTCTGAAGAGAAGAAGTAAGAAGAAAGGAAGGAGAGAATGCTCAGTATCTCATAACAGACCTCTTTTCTCTTCTGACTTTTCATGTCACTGTAATATTATGCCATTACAAAAAGGAGCACAAAAATTCTGTTCTGCCATTTTTTTACAATCTTTTCAGGTTATCACCAGAGCGATAACAGGAACTGTTAGCAGGACTTCACAGCCAAACAGCCTTGGTGCTCTCACGTGTTTGATTTGTGTATGCATGTAAATAAAACTGATGGAGATGAAGCTGCATGGGCTGGGGAAAAATGGAAGGCAATTTCCTTAGTAGTTTATAAAAATTTAAAAGAAGTTAGTTTCCTGTTCTGGTTTCAGCAGGGATAGAGTTAATTCTTTTCCTAGTAGCTGGTACAGTGCTGTGTTTTGGATTTAGGATGAGAACAATGTTGATAACACACCGATGTTTTAGTTGTTGCTAAGTAGTGCTTACACTAGCCAAGGACTTTCCAGCTTCCCATGCTCTACC